>NC_056747.1:511023930-511053930 GCF_019279795.1 Protopterus annectens | reverse complement strand
GTGGGGCATCAAATGAAGGCTCACACTCTGATGAGAAATCTTTTTGGATAGTATGGGTCCAGCTTCAGTGCCTACTGGAAAATGATAAATTGCAAAATGTTCACATGAAAACACTTGTACTGTAATACAAAGACTTATAAAATTATTTTAATGGTGAGATTCCAGAATCCTTCCTCTGAGTTTCTCCAGTACATTGTTTTGCAGACAGGAGTAATAGTGGAGCTTGGAGTAATACATAGTAAGTTTATCAGAATTATTTGTAAGATATGGATTGTCACAATTCAGGCTGGACCCCTCCTAAACACCCTGAAAAACATGACTGAATACCCATTCCCTCTGGATACCTATCCCCTCTTAACTTTCTAGCAGAAGTGTCATCTACACCTTCTGCTCCCCAGTCTCTACTCCAACACCCTCAACAACCACCCAAGCTCCACTCCTGCTTCGCCATATATACCAACTCAGCCCACTTCCATCCCAACTTCATTATCAACAATTGATTCCCTCTTCTACTTCAAAGCTATCCAAACTCAGAATACTGTATTACATCTAGGAAAAACATGCCAATTAACAGCTTAATGGAGTCAGATGGTGACTTCCAAGATGGCTGCACATTAACCAGCTTAATTCTAGCTATCTTGGTGTGAAAACAGAAACTTAGCAGAGAAATCCAGTGGATTTAAATGTCTGGGTAAATTTCAGTAACTGGCTAGTAAGTGCAAGGCCTGGATGCCAGAAAAAAAAAGAAATAGAGTTCCTGAAGGAAAATCCAGTACGGAAGGTGACAAAACAAAAACACAGAGAAAAATACTGTAGCTCTTCAGCAAAAAACAATGCAAACTTTAAGGCTCCAGACATAACTTCCAATAACCTAGAGGAAAGCATAAGGCTGTACACAGACCTGATTAAAATAAATGAAACACTGATGGAGTATATCAACTCAAACAATAAAAGGCTGGAACAAATGGAAGAAGCTTTAAACAGATATTCAGATAAGGTGATAAAACTGCAAAACTCAGAGGTTGAAATGAAGAAAATGCTGGGTGAATATGAAACTACACAAGAAGAGATGTTTCAAAAAATAATAGAATTAGAGGACAGAGCACTTAGGGAAAACCTGAGATTTTCTGCTGTACTGGAGAAGCTGGAAGAACAGACTGTATTAATTTTATGAATGCACAAATAAGCAATTGGACTGGTATTCTACAACAGGAATTGCTAATCAAAAGGGTACATCATATGTATGCTCCAACTCTGGCTATGAGAAAGCAATGGAGAAAGCAACCTAGACCTTTAATAGTAAAGATCCAGTCATACCAGCAGAAGAATTTGATTCTGACAAAACAGTGGCAGAAGGACAAAGTACTAAAAGTGGGAGACAGCAGAGAGTTTGTGGAGAATGACTAATCATTGTACACCAGACAGAAGAGGAGTAAATTTATTCCATTATTCAGGGAATGTCAAAAAGCGGGTGTGAGATTCAAACTGCTGTACCCAGCTAGCTTCAGAATATTTTTATATACAAATTCAGTTTTTGATGAAGCACATGCTAAGGAAGAAATACAAAAGTTTGTCCAACAAAGAGTGCGCTATGAAATGGAAGTTGATTCTGCGTCTTGTTCTTCTGGTAATAAAGAACACAGAGAGACTGTGCCAGTGAAACATTTTTTTGATGTTTCAACAGAAAATTCTTGAGAGGAGGAAAAAAAAAACACAAGATTTGACTAGAAGAATAAATAGTGTATTGGAAATGAAGCAGGGACCAGATTTGGGAGATGAAGATTAACAGAAATAGCACAAGAAAATCTGAAAATATTGGACTTTCTTGAAATTTGATAATGTGTAGGGAACTCTAAAGCATCTGCCCTACTTCATGTCATTAATGTTCAGAAAAATTCTCAGTAGAGAGGAAGAGAAGGGAGAAAGTTAACTGTAAATAAAACATTTTTTATTAATGGCACTATTTTAATAGTGCATTATTTTCTTTGTATGCTATAAAGTAAAGTTTTCTCAGTAATTTTAAGTGTAATGGGGATACTAATGTAAATAGGTGTTCCTGCTGTTTTTTTTTTTCTTTCTTTCTTGTCTTCTGTCTTTCATCTTTCTCCTTGTTCAATTTTTAGAAATGTAGGCACTGCAATGTACAAAAAAAAAGCAGTAGAAGAAAAATCTGGTTAAGAGAGCATGACAAAATAAATAAAATACTATGCTTTTTCTTATTCTTGCATAGGGGAATGACTGGGTTATGGTCATTAGCTTAATCTAGTAACAAGTTTTAAGAGAAAGCAAGTAAATGATAAAGCATATTAAATATTCTAAGGCTTTTTTTCTAGTAAACAAATGTATGCTTGGCAGTTTTGTGTCTGGTTCTCACGTCTCTAGGAGACAATCCGATAAAGGGAAATGGCTTGAAGAAAATGCTTTCTAGACACATTCAAGAGGTTCCCAGCTGAGAGAGCTATAAAAATAAGGCAAATTGACATAGCACTTAGTAGAAGCACAGGCTGTACCATGCGTCTTGGCATGGATAACTTTTCTTTTAGGTTATCTGAAATCTGTGTGCGGCTGTCAGTTTGGAACATTTGTTCCTATTAGGAGGGTAAAACTTCAGTATATGAAGATGTCCATAGTTTTGTGTGTTATCATTAATAGATTTTAGTGGGATATTGGGGTGTGTATTTGGATTTTTGCTTGAGGATTTTCAATGAAACAAAAAGTTTTATAAGATGTGACATATCTAATATACAAAAGATTAACTTGCCAAACATTATATGCATGTAACACAAAAGTTGGGGCTATACTTTTAACAAAAAAGCTGTTGCACATAAAAGGTGGGAATAATAAATTTTCAAGAAATGATGCTTTCTATAATGTCTTTAAACAGCAATGGTCTTGGAGATAAATACAAAAAAGAAAGTGTAGTGAACTCTATTAAAAAATGTAGAGTGAAAATAGCTATGCTACAGGAGACACACTTGGAAAGAACTGAGCATGTGAATTTGATAAAGAAAGGTTTTCAGGATGGTTATTCAATAAAATAGATGGGCAAAGGAAGAGATGAGTACATACATTAATTCCAAGAGGTGCTCCAATAGTGATAGAAGAGGAATAAAAAGATAATAATGGTATATTTGTAGTACTAAGGGGCTACTGGCACAGGAGGAGGATCACAATAGCATGTATTTATATTCCACAGGAAACTGCTATAATGGAGTGTAAGAAAATTCTGGGAAAAATAATCAGCTTTCAGCAAGGAATATTACTTAGGTAGGGACTGGAATTTGCAACAGTGAAGATGTGTCTGGTGGGGCCCAGAAGGAAAAATATAACAAAGGAAGGTAGATTTTTAAAGGAATGTATGAAAATATTTGGCATGGAAGATGTGAATTCAGTACTTGGAGTCCGGAGTGAATTTTCATATTATTCCCCAAGATACAAAAACTGAGCTAGGCTAGACAGAATTTACATTTCACAGGAACATGTGCATTTAATTGAAGGTCTTGATCTTCACGCAATCACTATTTTAGATCATGTGCCAATAATAACTAAAATAAAAACACAAGGTAACAAAATAAAAATGAGACACTGGTGCTTTCCCACCTATCTGTTAAAAAGAGAGGAATTTAAGAAATGGGTAGTGGAAATTATTCAGTAGCTATTAGAGAAGATAGATATTTCTTCTGAAAATATAGCTAGGGAGTGAGATAAAATTAAAGTGGGGTTTAAAAATAGGGTAGAAATAAAAGAAAGGGAGATATGGTTAAGAAGTAACAATAATTATTAGAGGGACTGACAAATATTAAAGTATTGCAAAATGGGGGAATCCCACAGAACAAGAAATGGAGCAACTACAGAATGTTAAACAGAAAATAAGGGATTACCTCAATAATATGCATGAGTTTTGAAAGATTGCTGTTAAGCAACTGTTTTTGATAACTCAGTAGAGCACAAAAACTTTTAGCACAATGACTCCGACAACAGAAAGTAGAAAGTTCTGTCACCAAGCTTAGAGAGCCTATAACAAGAAAGATAACAAGGGATCCTGTAGAAGTATTAGAAATATTTTGGAAATTCTATGAAAATCTGTACAAAGCAGAGAAATATGGAAATCAAGAAAAGGTACAAATGGAAATGTTTTTGGGAAAATTGAATATGCCAGGGTTAGAAGTAGATGAGGCTCAGTTATTAACAGGATAGGAGGAGATGAGATAAAAATGGTGATGTATAGCCAAGCTACAGGAAATTCCCTTGGGAATAGATGGTATTCCTGTGGAAGTTTGGAAGCTTTGAGATAAAAAAATTATAAAGATCTGGCATTTAAGAGAAGTAGCAACATCCTGGAAGAAAGTGGTGGTAGAAGTAATACCAAAAGAGGGTAAAGATACACCAGATCCAGCTTCATACAGGCCCATTTCAACCATGATTATAAAGTGTTTATGTTTAGAATGGCTAAAGGAATGGCAAAAGGAATACAAAAATTGACAGATATGGATCACTGTGGTTTTGTGAAGGGGAGGCAAACTTTTGACAAAATTAACAGAACATTGATGATCCTGAAGGAAACAGAATGTAAGAAAATACCACTGCTGTTGGTGGATCTTGATACAGAGAAAGCATTAGACAAAGTAAGCTGGGACTTCATCAGCATGACAATGGAAGCATTTGCATTCCCTGATAAAATTATAAGGCTGATTAGGAGGATATTTGATGGATTGGGGTGAAAATTAAAGTGCGTAGGATCCTCTCTGAAAATTTTTACTGTAGCAGAGGAACCAGGGAGGGGTGTCCTCTCTCTCCAGTTTTTTATTTGCATTATATTTGGAATCATTGGCAAAGAAAATAAAGCACTCAGAAATTCAAGGATATAATTGGTATGGTAGTCAAGAAAAGCTGGCCCTATTTGCAGATGATGTTATTTTATACCCAACAAAACCAGAAAGGGACATTACAGTGTTGGGGAATATTTTGAGACAGTTTCAGATCTTTTGGGGATACAAAATTAATGAAGCTAAAACAAAGGCAATAGTGGTATATTATGTACCCACACATGAATTGGTTCAGCAATATCCATATTTATGGGGACATGATAAAATGAAGTATTTAGGAGTATGGATTAAAAATTATTCCAATGTGGCAGCTAAAGATGTGTGGGAAGAGACTAAACAAAAGGTAATACAAACACTGAAAAAATTGAATCTCTGTTATATGGATATCGATAGTAAGATACAAGAAGTTGAAATGTTTTAGTTCCTTTAGTCTTATACACAGATCAGGCATATTTTTATCAACCAGATAAGTTTTGGATAGCAATAAATTAAGAGTTGAAGGACTTTATCTGGGAAGGGAAGACAGCAAGCATCAAGTGGGATAAACTGATTCTTCCAATAGAGCAAGGAAGACTGGGATTACCCAATTTGAAGGGGTATTTCAGGGCAACACATTTAAGGCTGCTATACATTGCACAAGCAGAAAACTATAATTGTAAGTGGAAAGGCATGATGATGAAATGGGGGAGGGGCTCAAGAAACAAGGAGAGACTGGAATTTTGGGTGTAGACCCTTAAGGAGAATAACAGTAATTATACAAAATATTATATTCATAAAGTACAGAAAGTATTCTAAACCCTGATCCAAAAATTCTGCCAATAGGGATGACTGCAATTATGAGACAGACAATAGGCAAGAGGGGGCTGGAATTTATTAAAGAAAACTGGCAAAGGAACCAAGGTATTGGGAGCAAATAACTAGAGAGGGAAAGGTAATAGAATGGGAAGACAGCAATAATTTATTTGGACTGCATGTTAGAGATTGTCTTCATTATCAAGGATTGATATTAGAGTATAGGCAAAGAGGAAGAAATATGGAGTCCTAAATGAAAGACTAGTACTGGCAGAGTTTCTTGTATGTTCTAGAGCAGAAGCTGCTGTTAATAAAGGAATAATTAGTATAGGATGTAAAATATTGCATGATAAATATTAGAATCAATCGGAGGAGATTAGTAAGGATTAGGAAGAGAGATTGGATACACTTCACAAACAATGGAGACTATATGTATGTCTCTCAAATATGCAACAGTCTATAAGATTTAGGACCTTTGCTTGGAACTGTTTATATAGGTATCCTTATACCCCAAGTGAACTCCAAAGAAGTTTTCTTCAGGTAGACAGCAACTTTTAGACTTTTAGAGGTGTGATGGGGAAGAAAGAGGTAACTGGGAACATATTTTCTGAGAGTGTAATGAGCTGGCAGACTTTAAAGATTCCCTGCAGACTGCTCTGTCAGAGATACTGGGTGAGCAAATTGGTGTAACTAAGGAAATGTTTTTTTTTTTTTTTTTTTTTTTTTTTTTTTAAGCATTAATACAGAATCAGGATTGCCTAGACATAGTAAGGCCTTGCTGAGACTAATTATGGTGGCTGCCAAAAAAGCAGTTACTAAAAAATGGAAATCCAAGTGTAAATCAACTTTACTAGGAGTAGCAAATATAGTAACAGAGCTAAATTGGTTTCTTTAGAAATGGGTAGGAGCAAATTGCATAGGAAAAAATGGGAATTGTGGGGACAGGACAGGCAGAGGAGAAACGAGATTTTAAAGGGGACAGGATTTGAATGATGTATGTAATGTTTGACTGACAATGACTGGATAGATTGTAAGTGATATATAATGTTTGCAACTACAATTATGTCAACATGGTTTGTAATGTTTGCAACAGTTTTTATTAATTTACATAAATGTAAGATTGACTATGTCATACATGATAATTTAATAAAGTTGCTTCTTGTTTAAAAAAAAATGGAGTGAGATGGCCTCTACCCCTGGTGTATTACTCTATGCCAAGACTACACATCCTTCTTCCCCTCAAGCACCTTTACAACTTCTCCCTCTCCGAAGGAGCCATGCTCCCTATAGAAAGTATACATAGTCAAATAACTTGGCAAATTTCCCAAATCATCCAATGCCAATGACTTCATACCCATCTCATTTATACCTAAAATATTGCAGTTTGACTTACAACCAAGTAGCAGAATGTATTCTGGCATACTTAATTTTGTCTCCCTTTAAGTATAGGTTCTGGACAGGAAGGAGCACCAATCCTGCTCCTTACAGCCTCATAGAAGACATCCTTAAAAGCTTGGCAGGGTGTCTCAAAATATTCTAAACGTGTTACATCATTTACTACTTTCTCTCAATTTGAAAAAGAAATGCTGCTTTTAAACGATCCTAGTGCAAATGTTTGCACCAGTGTAGCATTTCAGAAATAGCCCTTCAGACCACGTTAGTGTCACTTTCTTTCTTGCAACTTTGTCTCTCAGTAGATCTACTCAAAACTCACAACTTTTGACTTGACCATTATATACCACCCCTTTTCCTTCTTTCCATATGCTTGCTCTTAGTCTTCTCTGTTCACCATTCCTCATCCTTTTTCTACCACCCCTGTCAAAATCTCTATATAATGTTCACATGTGCTATCAACTGCATAGAAAAGTGTTTTGTAACAATGGTATCTTGATCACTGTGCATCAGTCCTTTGTTATGTATGTGATAATATGATAATATACATACCCCAGGCTGAACATGAAAATGGTATAGATAGATCAGTGTTCTGCCCTGGTTATCAAATTGCAATAAATAAATAAATAGATGATTGATTAATCCTATAAGTACATTTTCAATTTTATTTGACTTATTTCACCGCCATCTATCATACTGTTTGTTGTCTGTTTTGTCATGAATATCCTTGCAAATGGAGAATACTTGCATGACTGCCGAACCATACACCAGTGTACTGTACGAACACGTACACAAATGCATAGATCTCGCCCTACCCAATAGTACCAAGATTCTGTCCTCCAAAAAAAAGGAAGCCAGTCTGGTGGTCCTCTGTCATAAACAAACTCTACAACAGAAAGAGGAAACTGATGTGGAATAAGGTGAAGTCCCAAGACTCCCTTATTAGCCTCAACAAAAAGTTGAGATCCCTCATCAAATCCTCTAAAGCTAGCTATGAAAACAGAATTGCAGGAGACAGTAAAGATAACCACAAAGCCTTCTATAGTTATGTAAAGAATCTCCATGGCAAAACCCAGATTTGCTCTGAGCTACTGCACAATGGTACCTCCTCTACCGAGCCAACAGATATTGCCAATATACTGGCCGACAGATTCAGTGCCAACTTTACCCACGCCCCCAAGGACCAATCACAATACCAGTAGATTGCCAGGCACCCAGTATTACTGCTGCACAGATTAAAACAGCACTGTCCAAGGCCAAGAATACAGCTTCTATGGGACCTGACAATATCCCTGGCTATGTTCTACATGAACTACAGAGTGAACCTACACCTTACCTGTGTGCCCTGTTCAGTCACAGCCTCACTTCAGGCTTTGTCCCTACCAAATGGCGCACTACTACAGTCATCCCTCTCCACAAAGGAGGAGCGACTACAGACCCTGGGAACTATCGCCCCATTAGCCTGACGAGTCTGATATGCAAAGCTATGGAATGCATCATCATGGACCTAATAAACAAGGATATAGGTTCATAGGTAGGTACTAAGCTCTCGGCCCTAGGGCCTATACAAGCCTAGCCAAAAAGATACCCTGGCTTTCACCACCCAAGAAAATGATTTTCCTGTGCCCCTGTCAAGCAGAGCCACAGAGGTGATCCCCAGGGTGCATTTCCTATTTCCCATCCAATCAACAAGCTTTTTCTTGAAGAGTGCTAATAAGGAGCTTTGTTTTATATAGATAGGTAGTTTGTTCCAGAGTATGGGAAGTCTATGGGACCGGAATCTATCCCTCCAGCATGTTCTGTTTATTGTGGTGACAAGGTTTAGGTCTCTAGAGTGTGTAGCTCAGAGGGATTGGGATTTCTTTAAGTGGAGCATGTCCAACAGCTCTGGGTTTGACATAGCTTTGTATGTTAGGCAGCGATCACCTCTGAGTAGGTGATACGCGATGGAGTAAAGCTGGAGTTTTTTGAGAATGTCTGCATAGGGCATCTGTTTGAGGCCGGTAATCCTCTTTGTGAGGTATTTCTGCAGCCTTTCCAGTTGTTGTAGATGTCTTGTGAGGTATATACCAAAAGGGGTGCTGTACTCTATAATGGGTCTAATGAGTGATGAGTAGAGGGGAACAGTGACCTCTTTTTTTTTTCCTGGATGAGAAACATTTTGTGATGAGGTGTGCCACGTAGAAGGAATTCCTGACTACTGTGGCGATGTGATTATCAAAGGAGGGACTACTGTCCACCTCTGTCCCAAGGTCTCTTATCACACTTTCGGTGTTAAGTAGACTACCACCTATGTGGTAGCTCATGGGTACAGAGTTTTTACCAAGGGGGATGACAATGCACTTTTTGGCATTGAGCTTGTGGCCATGGCTTTTGACACCAGGCATCTGTCTCAGTGAGGCCCTTTTGTAGGATGTCCACATTGTTAGGAGTTTCAATAATGGCTCCTGGTTCGCAGTCATCTGTAAACTTCATTAGCCAAAGACCTTCTGTGTTGGCCTGTACTTCAGAGAAGTAGATACCGAACAGGAGAGGACCCAGGAATGAACCCTGTGGTACTCCACTTGTCATTGGTCTGAAGTCGGATTTGGAGTCTGCTACTTTCACAGTGTGGGTTCTGTCAGTGAGCCAGTTGGCAACCCATCTTATGACATAGGGATTTATACCTAGTTTAGTGAGTTTATCTATAATTCCAGAGTGGGGGATGGTGTCAGAAGCCTTGGCGAGATCTAGATAGGCTGTGTGAACCACCTTACCCTCTTCTATGGCTTTGCTGACTGCTTCAAAGAAGTCTATCAGGTTTAGGAGACATGATCTGCCTTTTACAAACCCTAACTGGGTGGGGTCCAGAGTTTGAAGGTTACCAATGTCTTTGTTTATATGTTCCATGATGATACGTTCCATGGCCTTGCAAACCAGGCTCGTTAGGCTAATGGGGCAGTAGTTCCCGGGATCTGTGGTTGCTCCACCTTTGTGGAGTGGGATAACCGTTGCTGTGTGCCATTCAGTGGGTACAAACCCTGAGGTGAGGCTATGATTGAACATGGTGCTTAGGTGGCGTGCCACTTCATTCTGTAGTTCATGTAGAACACAGCCTGGGATGTTGTCAGGTCCCATGGATGCTGTGTTCTTGGCTTTGGAGAGTGTGGTTTTTACCTGTGCAGCCATGATTACAGGAACTTTGTATTCTTCTGGTATAGAGATTGGCCCTTTAGGGGGTAAGAGGGGGGTAAAGTTAGCACTGAACCTATCTGCCAGGATGCTGGAAATATCAGTTGGTTCTGTATATTTAGTGCCATTGCGCTGTAACTCAGAGCAGATCTGAGTGTTGCCATTGAGATTCTTGACATAGCTATAGAATGCTTTGTGGATGTCTTTAGAATCAGTGGTGATTTTGTTTTCATACCTAGCTTTGGAGGATTGTATGAGGGATCTCAGCTTCTTACTGAGGCTGACTAGGGAGTTCCTCCAATCATGTGATTTTACTCTTTTTTGCAAAAGTTTTTTTCTTCTGTTGTAGAGTTTGTTTATGGCAGGGGATCACCAGATTGGCTTCCTTTTTTTGGAGGATAGCATCTTGGTTCTGTTATGGATAGCATGATCCATGCACTCGTGTAAGTGCTTATAAAGTGCATTTGTGTTGGATTCAGCAGTCGTACCTCTATTGTCCATCTGCATGAGTGTCGTGAAGTTTGCCACTTCTGTCTTAAGAAGCGTGAAGTTGGCTTTGGAGAAATTTTTTACAGTGATTTCCCTAATGGGGGGTGGGGTGGGATGTGGATGTCTAAGCTGATTAGCTTGTGGTTGGATCTGACCAATGAGGAATTGACCTGTGGTGTGGAACACCGGTTGGCCATGTTGGTAATGACCAGGTCTAGGATATTGCTGCCCTTGGTGGGAGTGTGGATAATTTGATCCAAGGCGTTGGAATTTATGAATTCCAGAAAACATTGAGCAAAAGAGTTGGTACATGAGTAGTTTTCCCAGTTAATGGTGGGGTAGTTGAAATCGCCCATTATTAGGGTGTTGGGTTGTACCCTAATATTTTCCAGTGTATCAAGAAATGAGAAGTGGGAATCCTGGGGCATGCTGGGGGATCTGTAGCAAGTTAGAATTTGGATTGCGGTCTTGCCCAGAGTTAGTTGCACTTAGATAATCTCAGATGCATTATGCTGAGCAACTAGCCTGGAGGTGTGGATATCCTTAATGAATATGGACACGCCTGTAGTGTTTCGGTCCAGGTTAGGTGGCCGAAAGGTGTGGTATGAATTATAGCTTGGTAATGCAGGGGTGCTCTCTGGAGCCTTGAACCAGGTCTCTGTCACTGCACAGATGTCGATGTTCTCCATTTTAAGGAGTGCCTCAAGTGAATGCATTTTGAGGTTTAGATGTCTAGCATTGAGTAGCATTACCCTCAGATTTTGCTTGCTTGTACCTGTTACAGTGGTGAATTTGTCATTTGAACCTTGCCTAAAAATGGCACTATAGGGGTGGCAAGAGCCTTAGCCAGTATTTGGAATCCCAAGCGCGACAAGTGCAGGCCATCTCTGGCAAAGCATTGTGGTCTGTCAATCATGTCATCCCAGGCAGACAGATACTGGATCCCCTTAGAATGACACCGGATGCTTAGCCAATTGTTGAAGTCAATCATTTTGTCCTTGTACTGTGGTATCATTCTGGGTGATGGCAGGATGCTCCTCAGGGCTAGGGTCATACCTACCTGGGCTACAAGATCGGAGCGCTCCTCCATGTCTCTTTTCATGTAGTCCAGAGAGGTATGTCTCCGGTCATTCACACCAACATGGATAATGACAGAGTTATATTTGTACTTGTTGTGGAGTGACCTGAGTGCGTGCATTATGTGGCGGATCCTTGCAACCAACAGGCAGCTGACAGAAACTTTCTCCTGGTTTAGCCTGGTGAGTGGAACATCAGTGTGCCTGACTATAGAGTCACCTATGACTAGAGTATTGGGTAAGTTGTTATGCCTTATGGGCTGTGGTTGAGTGGCACACTGAGTTTGTGGGCTATGTGTCATTTGGGTTGTGTTGGGGGGTGGAGGTTGCTTGCGTTTCTGCTTTGGAGGTCTCTGTTGCTGAGCAGTTTTTTATTGAGAGCCTCCGCGAATGTAGGTGTGTGTTTTGTGTTGGTATGTGTGTGTTTTGGTGGTGTAGGTTTTGAGGGATTATGTGATGAGTGTGGTGTGGTGCAAGTGTTTACCTTCTCCTCTTGGACTGTCTAGTCCAGTCTTGGGTGAAGAGAGCTTTGCTTCCAGTTTGGCTATATAAGTGCATCTCTCACAGGTTGTAGTGTTGGGTGGTAGGAGGAGAGGATTGTCTGTGTACATGAGGCAATTGCTGCATTGCCCCAAGATGCCCAGATTCGTCAGGTAGACAGGAGAAAACACCGGGAGCTGACCCTTAGACATGCCTGGATAGGTGCTTATTTATTAAGTACTAAAACTGTTTTCCTCTAGACAAGTGAGGAAATTTGAGTGCTGTAGTAATTTGTGGCTTATTTAGTGCTTGCGAGTTCTGAATAAGTGCTGAGTTCAAAGAAACCGATTTGAGAGCTAAAACTCCAAACTCTGGATCCCACACAGTTTAGTTTTGTGAAGGGTAGATCATGCTTGCTCAGCTTGGTCGACTTCTTTGAGTCGGTCACCAGAGCTGTGGATGAAGGCAAGGTGGTTCATACAGTGTACCTTGATCTGGCCAAGGCCTTTGATACCATTCCTCACTCAGGAATCATAGAAAAACTCACTAAGCTAGGCATCAACCCCTATATTGCTAGGTGGGGGCAAACTGGCTCACAGATAGAACCCACAGTGTGAAAGTAGTTGACTCCAAGTCAGACTGCCGACTAGTCATGAGTGGAGTCCTGTAGGGTTTGGTCCTGGGTCCTCTCCTGTTTGGTATCTGCTTCTCTGAAGTCCAGGCCAACACAAAGGGACTCTGGCTGACAAAGTTTGCAGACTATTGCAATTTGGGAGCTATTATTAACTCCCCAAGTGATGCTAACATCCTACAGAATGGCCTCACTGAGACCGACTGGTGTCAGAATCATGGCCTTAAGCTCAACTCCAAAAAATATGTCATTATCCCCTTTGGGAAAAACCCGGTTCCCATGAATTACCACATTGATGGTAGTCTACTGAATGCAGAAGGTGTTATAAGAAATCTGGAAACACAGGTTGACAGCAACTTCTCTTTTGATCACCACATTGCCACTGTGGTCAGAAAGTCCTTCTATGTTGCACATCTCATTACTAAGGGTTTTCCATTAGGGAAGAAAGAGGTCATTGTCTCCCTCTACACTTCCTTCATTAGGCCAATCATCGAGTACAGTGCCCCATTTGGCATGTACCTCACTAGACACCTGCAACAACTGGAGAGGCTGCAAAGTACCTCACAAAGAGGATCCTAGGCCTTAAACACTTGTCCTATATGGACAGACTCAAAAAACTCCAACTATTCTCTGTCTCATATCGGCTACTTAGAGGTGATCTCTGCTTGACTTACAAAGCCATGTCTGACCCAGCTCTGTTAGAAATGCTACATCTAAAGAAGTCCCAATTCCTCCGCACCACACATTCCAGAGACCTCAACCTCATTACCACAATTAGCAGAACGTAGTGGAGGGACAGGTTCATAACCCAGAGACTGCCCATGCTATGGAATAGACTTCCTATACATGTAAAGCAGAGCACTTCGCTGACCCTCTTCAAGAGACATCTTGATGAGTGGATGGGAAATAGAAAATTCACTCCGAGGATAACTCCAGTGGCTCTACCCGACAGAGGCTCTGGGAACTAAGGTCGGGTGACATGATGCCAGGGTAATCTTATAGCTAGGCTTGTAAAGGGCCCAGGGTTATTAGCCTAGTACAAACCTATGAACCTATGAATAACTGATTATGCAGATTATAATAATCAGTATTGATCCACAAAAGGCTTTTCATTCCTTAAATTGTGAAAAATGTATTTATTAGAAAATGATAGTTTCCCAGAATCATATAAAAATCTAATGCCAGCATTATATGGGTCTATATTCTATATCCGAATGCTTAATGTTCGAATCACTAAAGATCGACCTTTAGCGATCTTACATTTAAATGCTCGAATATGAATAAAAATTTAAAAAAAAAACTAAACGGTGTAAGCAGGGGGGCCAAGCCCCCCTGTACCCCCCACCCCCGCTACTTAAATATACCAACTCCAACATCATGCTACAGTGTGGGGAATGGGAAATTTCCCATTTCCACACAGCAGCGCAATGAAGTGCGATCTCGGAGTTAGTATATTTAAGTAGCGGGGGGTGTAGGGTGCAGGGGGGCTTGCTCCCCTGCTTAAACCCTTTCCTTTTTCTTTGTTTTTAATTGTTTTCTTACATATTCCAACATTTAAATATTCGATCGCTAAAGGTCGATCTTTAGCGATTCAAACATTTAAATGTTCGGATATGTAATATAGACCCCATTATATATTAATAATAGCACTTATGTTAAAACTGGTGCATTTTTATCTCAAGCTGTAGAAATTTTAAAAAATGGTCAAACAGTATTTCCCCTTATTTCCTATTTTATATGCATTAGCCACAAAACCACCTGCAAGGTTCATTTTAGGCAGAAGTCCGTCATTAAAGGCATTAGTATACATTACAGATATGATTCAGATTATTTGCAGATCATATAGTCACACAAAAAAGAAGTTATGTACTCACCATATCATTCCATGTTTGTTGTCCTTGATCTTGCCTTCCTTCGTGCTGTTTGGGTTCAGAGACTAGGCCGTATACTATAGCTCGAGAGCTTTTACTGGCTCGAGGCTAGCCCCTATCCCAGCATGCCTAGCGGTAGTTACCCACATCTCATTTTTGCTAATCCAACACTAGACCATATAAATAGACAAGAGATATAGTCTACTTTACATATCCGATGGCACCAGCATATAAAGGTGTGACCTCTCCACAATAGTTGTAGACTGACACTAACCATAAGGTATGGTGTAAAGGAAACCCAGCCAGTATAACCAATAGAACATGGGATTCCTTTCAATCCTCCAGGAAGGGGGAAGGAGGGTGGAATGCAAGAAGGAAGGTGAGATCAAGGACAACAAACATGGAACGTTATGGTGAGTACATAACTTCTTTATGTTATGTTGTTCATATCTCGCCTTAATTCTTACTGTTTGGGACAGCATTCCCAGCACCTAATTCTTGGGTGCTTACTGGAAAAAACTCTTCAGGACTGTGGAACCAAAGGATGCCCTGTTCCAGGAGGCCACATCTACTTTGTAATGAGTGATAAAGGTATGAGGATTAGCCCATGTAGCTGCTGCACAGATCGAATCCAAAGGCAATCTGGCTTGAAAAGTAATAGAGGTAGACAAGGCCCTTGTTGAATGTCCTTTAATTTTCCCTGAAAGTTTTTGTTTATGCAACTCGTAGACATGTTTTATAGTGCCTGAAAGTCACTTTGATAAAGTCACCTTTGAGACCGCGCAACCTCTTCTATTGTCCACAAATGATATGAATAATTGGTCAGATTTTCTAAAGTCCTTGGTCCTGTGTAAATAGAAATGTAGCTGTCTAAGAACATCCAATTGATGAAGCTTATACTCTGCCTTGTTGCCATGATTAGGGAAGAACACAGGAAGCTCTATGGGTTGATTCAAATTGTAGTCAGAATATACCTTGGGTAAGAAGGAGGGGTTAGTTCTGAGAGAAACACGATCTTTATGGAAAATCAAGTATGGGGGACAAATAGACAAGGCCTGTAATTCTGAAACCCTTCTAGCTGAGGTAATTGCAACCAAGAAAAGGGTCTTCCAAGTCAGAAATTTGAGCGGACAAGAAGCAGATGGTTTGAAGGGAGGAAGAATCAGAGTGTCTAAGACTAAATTTAGATTCCAGGGGGTAAGAGGTTCCCTTATCAGAGGTCTTAATAGGGTAGTACTTCTTAGGAATGCCTTGCATAACCCATGGGACATGATATTGGAACCCATTTCTCCCATATGGAAATGAGAAATGGCAGCTAACTGAACTCTGATAGTAGCTGCAGCTGCTCCATGGTCAAAGGTTTCAGCAAGAAATTCAAGAATCTTTGAAATAGCAGCAGTAAAGGGATTAACCTGATTTTTGCCTGCCCAGCAAGAGAACCTCTTCCATTTACTAGCATAAAGTCTCTTAGTAGTGGGCTTATGGGAGGAAATCAAAATGTGTTTAACTGCTGGAGAAACATCGGGAAGCCTGGCTAAGACTGGAAGTGGAGAAACCAAGCTGTGTGCTTGAGAGTTTGAATGGAAGGATGGAGATCCCCCGACTGATGCCTCAAAAGATCTGGTACTGGATCCAGGATCCAAGGCCCCCCTTGCAGGTGAGGCCAAAGGAATGGAAACTATATCTGATGAGGCCAGTAAGGGGCAATGAGGATTACCTTGCAACCCAATGACTGTGCTTTTTGAATAACCTTGGGGATCAGGGGAAAAGGTGGAAAGGCATAAAGCAGTCCCGGGGGCCAATCGTGAACAAGTGCATCCCTGGGTTACTGTCTCAGTGGTGGGACTAGGGCAAAGTAGCTGCTGCATTTATTGTTGAGGGGGTGGCAAACAGATCACAGAGTAGCTGGCCCTATTTGCGACTTCCTGCTTCAGGGACCACTCGTGGGGCATCAAGATAGCCCGACTGAGCTTGTCCGTTATCACGTTGGATTTCCCCGGGATATGCATTGCAACCAGAAAGTGTTGGGAAGACATTACCTATTGCCAAATTCATAGAACCTCTCGACACAAGGGGTAAGACCTGGTTCCACCTGTTTGTTGGTTTGCCATACTACTGACATATTGTCCATTTGAATTGCTATAGTCTCTGTAGGTAGAGTGTCCTGAAGTGCTTGCAACGCTAGGAGCACTGCTCTCATCTCCAGGACATTGATGTGCAAATGGTACTCTTATTCCTGCTAAGTCCCTTGAACAGTCTGTCCCAGATAATGCCCCCCCACCCTATCTGGGAAGCGTCCGTGGTCACTGTGGCTACAGATTGGGGGGTAGAAGCGGCCTGCCTATTGTCAGCATAGGGGAGTGAAGCCACCACTCCAGATCCTTTTTGCAGGATTCCGTGATCAGAATCTGATGTGACATTGGTAAATCCTGGAATGACCACTGTGCAAAAAGAAGCCACTGTAGAATTCTCATGTGGAAGCGAGCCATAGGGACCAGAGTGATTGCCACCACCATAGAACCCAGGACCTTGAGGACAACTCTTGCTTGAATCCTCTATTGTGTGAACAGCATGACAACTTGGTGACAGATTGTTAATACTCTTTCTTGAGGCAGCTTTGCTATCATGGTCCTTTTGTCTAAACCTGCCCCTATAAAGGTAATATATTAACAAGGGGCAACAAGGCATATTTTTTGTAGTTTATGGTGATCCCAAGTTGAGAACAAGAGTGGATTGTGTATTCCCTCGCCCTGATTAGTTGATGCTCAGTGGTGGCAGTAAGCAGCCAGTTGTCTAGATATGGAAACACCCGGAATCCTTGACGCCTCAGGTGAGCTGCAACTACTGCCATGCATTTGGTCAACACCCTGGAGGCTGTGGTGAGACCAAAGGGCAAAGCTCTGAACTGATAGTGACTGGCTCCCAGCCAGAAGCGTTGATATCTCCTTGACCGTCTGTCCATTTTTATGTAGTAGTACGCATCCTGGAGATCGATAGAGCACATCCAATTGTCCTTTCCCAGAAAGGGAAGAATGGACTGCAGTGTTACCATCTGGAACTTTGTTTTCTTGACTGACTTGTTCAGCCTGCTGCGATCCAAAATGGGTCTCCAGTCCCCTGTTTTCTTTGAAATTAAAAAAAACATTGAGTAAGTTCTGGATCAGATTTGGTCTGCGGGGACTTCCTGGAGGACTCTCTTTTTATAGCAACCTGTGAGCCTCTAGTTTTGCTTGATCCCGAAGACTGGGTGGAACATCTGGGATAGAGTATTGTCTTTTTGACAGGGGAAGTATGGAAAAGGGGATATTGTAGCCTCCGGATATTATGGATAGTACCCATGTATCTTCTGTGATTGTCTGCCAGGCTTTTGGGTACAAGGATAATCTCCCCCCAACTGTCCGGAGTCGGGCAGTTGGGCTTCTCTTCAGGAGTGCTGGAAGGGCCTACCAGAGAAGGTCTCTGTTGCCCTGATTTTACGGACCCCCCCCCCCTGCCGCGAGGTCGGCGTCTTCCATTTTTATTTCCCCCTCTGCCCCTGGGGCAGAATTCTCCACGTGTGTCAGTCGAAGCCCCCTGGGATTTCCGGAACCACATTTTCCCACTCTTCTGGCCTTTATGATAGGGCCTTGATGGAGCAGAAAAACATACTCCCGCAGCAGATAGAGTTTTGCCATCCTGTTCATACCTGGTAAGAGTCTCTCTTACCTGAGGCCCGAACAGGGATGACTCGTCAAAGGGGGCATTGTTAATGGAAGACTTGAAGGTCTCCACAAAATGACAAAGGTGCATCCAGGAGTGTCTGCATAAGGCTACCCCTGTGCCTGCTGCCCTGCTCGCCCCATCTGCTGCATAAGAAAGGAGCCGCATGGAGGAGTTAACCACTGAAGTCAAGGTTGCAAGCTGAGAAGCCACCTTGTCAGGGGCTCCTGCAGCTGTAGGATCCTGTAAGGTATATCCTAACTCCTTGAGGAGATCCCTTTGAAGCCTTGTAAAGTGGGACAAATAGTTCAGTGACCTGAGTGCAAAGGTTGCTGAAGAAAACATACGCTTCCTGTATCTGTCCATCATACAAGACTCTTTATTTGGCAGATGGACAGATGAAGAAGTTTCTGCTAATTCCTTCTTGGTGGCTGCTGCCACCATCATAGCATCAATGGGAACACCTTTAAATAAGAAGAGCCTGTCTTCAGGGACTGTAATGAATTTATTGAGCCTCTGCTGAACTGGTTCCATGGTGTCTGGAGAGCTCCAGGCCTTTCGACTCACTACGTGCAATAGTGGGTCAAAAGGAGGAGACACTCAAGAGGTGGAGGGTCAGGAACCAAATACATCCAGGTACACTGACTCATCTTCAGAAGGGGCAAGGGACTTCCAGTCACCCTTCTATCTAATGATTTCTAAGATGTCTGAAAAAGAGACATCTTCAGAGAGGGACAGTGGGGACCCTTTTGAGTCATCCAAGTCTGTATCTGATGTCAAGGACTCAGGGGAGTCCACATGCTTCCTTTTGCAAGTCCTCTTCTGAGGGACCTCCTCAAAGTGATGCTCAGGGGAGGTTTTGGATGAGGTGGGATCGCCCGATGGGGCATCCTGGAGCATGGGTTCCCTACACTTGGGGCGGAGGGGAGGTTCAGAGGTGGACACCGGCACTGAAGGCAAAGGAGTTAATGGAGCCGAGGGTGGAGCTGTCTCAGAAATCAGCACGCTCCTCATCACCTCAAAGGCATAGCGGTCCCGACCTGAAAGAATCTCTGGATCCAAAGAAGCAGGAGACTTCCTCCGAACTTAGGGCGATGGCTGCAAGGCCAATGTAGGAGCTGAACTGACCTGCGCCGAAGCTCCGAGAGGGAGAGTAGAGTCGGACATGGGTCCAATGCCACCCCCCCCCCTCTGAGCCGATGAGGGAGAATCGGTTCCAGCTCCCTCGACAGAAGGGGGGTATCGAGGAGATCGGATTGGTAGTCAGAACTGAAAGACCAGAGGAGGTTACTGGAACCGACAGTTCCACCACTACGACTTCCATACACTCCGGCTCCAAACTGATAGGAGTTGGAGGAGGAATTGAGACAGGTGTTGTTTGGGCTGACAGAATCATTTCCATCTGGAATTGGCCTGAAAGTATTTTGGCTAATGCCGGTGTCCTAAGAAGTCTCTTTACCACCCCCTCCACATCATCTGAGAGGCCCCTGGATGATTGAGAGGAATGGGTTGAAGACCGCTGACTGCCCGCCACAGATTGTAATAATTAAGACTGTGGAGCAGACAGCACCGGTTCTAAGGCAGAAGACCTGGAACACTTATGGGACCTTACTGGCTCCGAAAACACAGATCGAGCCGTCGGTGAAGATGTCTTGTCAGAACCGAAAGTCGAGTCCGACTTAGCGTGTGGTTTGCCCTTGTCCTTAGACGGATCTGAACTCTGAGACGAAGAGAATGAAGGCTTGACTTTGTCCTATTTTTTTTTTAGCTGGCTGAGTCCCCTCCAAGGCAACATCATAGGGGCTTTTCAGTAAACCTCTCAAGATTAACTTGTTTCTTCTCTCCTGCAGAACTCATGAACTAAAGGCATGGCAGAGCATGAGTCCTGCAGGTGAACAGGTCCTACACAATATACGCAACTCATGTGCCCATTCGTAAGGGACAACTTTTGGCAGCGGGAGTCGCACTTTTTGAAACCCGAAGGTTTTGCATCCTTGGCAGTATCCTTGGACATAATAGAGAACAGTACTATGTCTAAGGCTATAGACTGCTAATAAGAAAACTGTACAATAACCCTATTAACACTATGTAAGCTAGAAAAAGAGAAACAACTAGGCAATAACAGACAAAAATATCCTTTTTTTTTGTTTGTTTTTAAACAGACGGAGAAAAAAACGAGAAAGGGGAGAGCCTCTAAGTTAAATGGCAAACTCCCCACCTAACAAGAGCCTCTAACTTAAACAGCAACTCTTTTTAAAGGTAAAGGAAAGGCAAGAAAGGGAAGAAGAACCCTCTAATTTAAATGGGTTTGGAAGAGGGGAAAGGCCAGAGAGAAAAAACGGTTAAACTACACAAAAGCAAGTCACTCAGATGGGCTAGGGATAGATAGAAATACGAAGGACAACTATTGCTAACAAAATAGATAAGCTAAACTAGAAGTTTGATCAAAAATATAATAAGAGAAAAAAACAGCCTGAGCCAGTATCCACAATCTCGATGGTGCAAGCGGCAAACGAGATCTGGGCAACTACCCCTAGGCATGCTGGGATAGGGGCTAGCCTCGAGCCAGTAAAAGCTCTCGAGCTATAGTAAACGGCCAAGTTGGAGCCGATGTTCGGCTCTGAATCTAAACAGCAAGAACAAAGGCGAGATATGGACAACATTAGCATATGAGTAGAATATTTTGCTCCATATTTAAATAAATTTGAAAAACAGATCGTCAGATTTAATATAATACTATTACTACAAAACTAGTACTGCTAATAATGCTGTTATATTAAATACAAAGAATAACCCTAATTTTGAAAAAGTTCATACATATAATTGCAATAAATTTAGATATTTGGGAATTATTTTAAAGTACAATTTAGATTCTGCAATAGAAATTATGATCTTACCTTTGATACCCTTTATAAATGGATATTAAATGGAATGTCTTTTACATTTGAAATAGTTTAAATTCAGTTAAAATGATTCTGTTACCTAAAATGTTTTTATAATTAAAACTGTTGTTTTATCTTCAAGTAAACACCAAATTAGGTAAATTAATAAAATCATTATTTCCTTTATCGTGTAGTTAAACAGACCTAGAGAAGCTTACAAACACCATATCAGAATACTGAAAAAGGTGGCATCAGTTTTCCTTTTGCACATATCTATTGGATTCTGCATTTAAATATATTATGCATTGAATTGACAAGTTATGTAACACAGATGTAAGAATTACATGGAAATCATTTTAATGATAAAAAGCAAAATGTCTAGACCAACACATAGAACTAAGAGTAAGTTGTGGTTATTGATTATTAATTACTTTCAATTTATCATACATATCCTCAACTAATTTACAGCTTCCTAATACAAAAAAGCATTATTCATAACTACCCATATTTAGAAACACATGGTTTTTTATTTATATGTTGTGCAACAATAGAAATCATAAAAGTAGCAGATTTGGAAAGAGCAATAAATATATATATAGGTTGGTACAAATGTCTAAATAACACAAAACCAGAATCAAAAGAAAAATATTCTAAATGGGTATGTATCAAATAATGAGGACTGCTTAAATATGCAGAGTATAAGAATACACGTGAATTTTTTCCCCAGAAACTATTTTAAATAAATATCCTACATGTTTTGAATAGGTCTATATCAATTTGTCAAATATTTAGCGAATGACTTTTCATCGAACTCACTTAAGCGAAAACTTATTCTAGTGAAAAATTGTTTCAGCAATTTTTTTTCACAGGGAAATGGAGTAGTTGGCCATTATCAGCAATTTGCCCCTTTCTCCACTGTAGTGCGATCTCTGAGTTGGTATATTTAGTTAGGGGGATTTGGGGTGCAGCCCCCCACATTGGGGGATGTGAGGGTGAATCCCCCACTTTGCTGAGTTTAAAATGTGTAGCATTTGTTACAGTCAGTAGCTGGCCCACTAGTTTTCTTCCCTGTGAAAAAATTTGCTGAAATGATAGTTTGCTAAAATGACTTTTCACTTTAGTGGGTTCAATGAATAGTCATTCGCTGAATAAAGTATTCGACTAACTGATATAGGACTATTTTGAATACTTAACTTTTACAATGTTCACTAAAAAGAAGTAAGTCAATTCCTTTCAGATTTATATCACTATGAATAGAATTAAGGAAGGTATACAAGACTGATTTTGGAAATCATTATTCCAGAACAATAATCTTGAATTTTCAAAAAAAGATAAAACTTTGTAATTTTAAAGTCATTTTCAAAAATGTCATCTTCATTCTTGAACTATTTAGAAGTTCATGCATCTTGCCAGTTATACAAAAGATAGAATAGAGAAGCACACACACACACACACACACACACACACACACACACACACACACACACACACACCTTGCAATTTATGCTGGAAACTCATTTTGTAAACCAATGTTCACTTGAATCATACTTTGAATTCAGTTATTTACAGTCATTATGGATAGATAATTTTATCTAAAAGTTTAATGTCATATAATGCCCCAGTTCCATCTTGCTTAAAAAGTGATCAACACTCTCTCTTCTGGTTTTTACCATCAATAGTAAGAAAAATAATTAGGAGAAGATGGAAGCAGTACACTTTTCTTACAATATATGAATTTATTAATTTAGTGGTTTTAGTATATTATAAATAGATTAATACCTTAAAGGTAAGAGCAAAATCTCTTGTGGTAAATTCTAAATTCTGAACTCAAATATGTATAAAACACCAATATGAATAAACAAATTTGTTCACTAGGTAAGTGCTTTTGCTCAACACAGAAAATGATCGGACAAAACTAATTCAAAATAGCACCCATAAGCCAAAGGTGGACATCCCTGGAGTGTGTAGGCATACTCTGTGATCCATATTCACTTCAAACCTATCATTCATGTTAAAACCCTTCTTAAATACACAGCAGGTTTCACTTTTAAACACACTCCAGTGTCTGTCATGACTGAAAACAATTGCTAGTAGTAGTTCATAATATTTTGTATATCCCAATTATCCAGGGAAAACCTCAAACACATAGCTCTATTGAATATACTTACATTCTAATCTGCACCCACCAACCGATTATTGCCTAAAGCCTTTCTATAAATCAGAGCAAATATACCTTGCGTATCATACAAAACTTCATTATAAACTTCATCAGTAAAATTCTCAGGGTAAGCTACATACCTTTGATTCTCTATAATCAGGTTTTATAGCCTCTGTATACTTAAACATTTGTTTCAAAACATCTATCTCTCTAAAAAAAAAAAAAATACTTCATCCTCTGACACCTTCATACATAGGTGAACAAATGTCCTTTTAATATATTACTCTGAAAATTTACAAATAAATCACTGTACATCTTCATAAAATATTAGAATTGAATTTTCATCTATCACCACATTTATAAATGAATGCATCAAAAAATATTTTTTCTTTCAGTACCACATATGGAAATCTCAAAACATCAGTAGTGCCATTTAAAATATATAACAAACATTCCTCCAGTTGATCTCTGCTCTCTCTCCAAATAATAAAAATATTATCCAGGTAACATAAATATAGAGCCACCTATTTAAAAAAGGGAGAAGTCTCCACATACATTGTTTCCCAAAAATACAAAACTAAATTGACTAAAACAGGTGCCACAGTCACGCAATGCAATCCCGTACCACTGGCTATAAAATTCTCCTCCAGAAATAAAATAATTATTACTTAACATAGTGTCCATTATTTCACATATTAAGTCAGTGTCCACTCTGGAAATAAATTTAATTTTTATTAGAATATCCCTTAACCATTTAAGGCCAATATCTTGTGCGATTACTGTAAATAAATCTTGTATATCAGATACAACTAAAAGGACATCTTTACTGATCACCCTGCCTCTTAAATGATTCAAGAATTGCCATGAATTCTTTAAAATTGTAAGGATTAAATCCATAATTCCCTTAAATTTATCTATATGTACAACAGAGTGTTTAATTCTTCTAACCTTAGGGGAAATAATAGGCTTGAAACTCGAGGCCTTTTCTCTCTTATATGTTTTTGCAATATCAAACTTGTATGGAAAAAAACAGGAACTGAAACACTAAAAATTCAAATCGATACATACCTATTCTACCTTGCCTAAAAGGTTCTTCCATGAACAAATCACTATTATAATTGGGAATTATAACTTCATTTTTAAATGCTGTTACATAAAATGTATCGTTTTTTAACATACTAAACATATAACTGTAATAGTCCACTGAATCCATTAAAAGAACCCCCTCTCCCTTGTCAGGTTTCATAACCTGGACATATCCTTAGAAAGTTGCATCAATATGCCATGTTCAGTCTAATAGCAAATTTGGCAATCTTGTTGTAGCAAGATTCTAGTTTTACTTTCAAAGAAGATTGCAATTTAATTAGCAGTGGTGCACCACCGGTTAAAGAGAGTAGTAAGTAAGACAGGGCTAAAGTTTGTTTAGTTGGTAAAGAGAGAAACCTATTGTGCCTATGTAGTAGGCCTAGTTTTTTTGTGTGTTTTATTAATATTGGCTTGGATATGCAAATCGAAGTTTTGGTTTTCGTTGATTATGATTTGTAATAATTTGGTACTGGCTACTAATTCAATTTTTATAGAGTTCAGCGAAAGTATATTGAAATGTTCTTTGTTGATAGTTGTATTTCTTTTGCAGTAAACAGCATAAGTGTTTTTTTTTTTTTTTTTGGTGTTTAGAGAAAGGTGTTTTTTGTGGAGCCAGGATTCTACAGCAAAGAAAGCTGCTTGGGTCATTTGTTGTAGTATGTTAGACTTGTGAGCAGAGAAGACTATGGTTGAGTCATCTGCGTACTGGACTAGGGAGGCGCTTGGAATAGCTTGGTGAAGATTATTTATAAATATGTTAAACAGAAGAGGACCTAGAATTGAGCCTTGTGGAATGCCTGTTGGGTTATGAATGTAGGTGGAATAGAGTTTTGCCATTTAACAGCATGTTGCCTGTCTGAGAGAGAGCTTTTAAACCAGTTAAGAGACTGGGTAGATAATCCTGCAGAAGAAAGTTGGGACAGGAGGATAGAATGATAAATAGTATCAAAAGCTTTTGCTAGATCCAGGAAGAGAGCTGATACTATATGATGTAAGTCTCGGGCTTTATTGATTATATCTAAGAAGGAGATTAAGGCAGTGGATGTGCTGTGCACAGGATGGAGTCCATGATCGGTTGGGGAGAGAATGTTATTTGGAAGGTAGTGGATATGTTGTTTCTGGACACATTTTTCCAGAATTTTGGAGATAGAGGAAAGTATAGCAGTGGGTTGAATGTTAGAGATATCAGAGGATGGACCACCTTTATGCAGAGGCAGAATGATAGCTTTTTCCAGAGACAAGGGATGTAGGATTCTTGTCTGGAACTATTAATAAGGATGCTAATTGGGTAGGCTACAGCATCAGCAGCATCTTAAGGAATTTGGCAGGAATTTTGATGCCAGAATTAGACCAGGGCTTTTGATTCAGAAGGAGTTTTTTGATAGAGGAAGTGGAGATAGGAGAGAGATTGAATTTTAGTTGGGGGTTCCTGTATATGTTTTGAATAGGGATATTAGAGCTGCAGAGATTGAGGTGGGAGAGGAGGGGACGGGTGTAGTTATTTGGTAGGGGTGAGGAAAAGGGGGTAGTAATATTAGCTATAATATCAATGAAGTAGGAGTTTAATTTTGAGGCTCTTTGATTGGGTGGCATGGAAGGGTAAGGGCAAGGATTAGATTTAGTGCTGGGGTTTAAGAGATTATTGATAGAGGACCATAAAATGTTGGGATTATTTTTCCTGTTTGTAAGTCCCAGAAGTATTGTTGACTTCTTAATAAAGTCCTTTGTATTTTGGACTGTTTGGTGCTTTCTTTTTGGAATTTCTGCATTTTAATATTCACCACAGCCATGTCCATCCTTTTCACAAAATCCACTACCATCTGACCTTCTGCATTCCTTTGCTTAGCACCATACCTACCCATCACTTCCTTATCCCCTCTGTTCCCTTCACCAACATGCCCATTGAAATCTGCTCCAATCACCAGTCTCTCACCCTTGGGTACAGTCATCACCACTTCATCCAACTCACTCCAAATTTTTTTTCTCATCCATCGCACACCCAACTTGTGGAGCATATGAACTAACAACATTCATCATTACAACATCAATTTCCAGCTTCATAAACATCACTCTATCCAACACTCTTTTCACCTCCAAAACACTCTTAGCATACTCTTCCTTCAGGATAACCCCTACGCCATTTCGTTCATCCACACCATGATAAATCAATTTGAACCTGCCTCTGATACACCTAGCCTTGTTCCCCTTCCATTTGGTCTCTTCAACACATAATATACCAAACTTCCTTCTGTCCATCATATCAGCTAGCTCTCTCCCTATACCAGTCATACTGCCAGGGAGTAGAGGTAGTGAAGGTGGATGAGTTTAAATACTTTGGATCAACAGTTCAAAGTAATGGTGAGTGTGGAAGAGAGGTGAAGAAGAGAGTACAGGCAGGATGGAGTGGGTGGAGAAGAGTGTCAGGAGTGATTTATGACAGACTAGTACCAGTAAGAGTGAAAGAGAAGGTCTACAAGAGGGTAGTAAGACCAGCTATGTTATAAGGGCTGGAGACAGTGGCATTGACAAAAAGGCAGGAGTCAGAGCTGGACGTGGCTGAGTTAAAGATGTTAAGATTTGCACTGGGTGTGACGAGGGTGAACAGGATTAGGAATAAGTATATTAGAGGGTCAGCTCAGGTTGGAAGGTTTGGAGACAAAGCCAGAGAGGCAAGATTACGTTGGTTTGGACATGTGCTGAGGAGGGATGCAGAGTATATTGGGGAAAAAGATGCTAAGGATGAAGCTGCCAGGTAACAGGAAAAGAGGAAAGCCTAAGATAATGTTTATGGATGTGGTGAGAGAAGACATGCAGGTAGTTGGTGTGACAGAGCAAGATGCAGAGGACAGGAAGAAATGGAAACAGATGATCCGCTATGGCGGCCCCTAACCGGAGCAGCCGAAAGAAGAAGAATAACATATGCATGCTGAAACCAGATTGTATATCATCAGGTTTCAAATTAATGTATAAAGTGACAGATTACGCTTCATAAATATGGTGATTGATGCATAGGTCTAGTGCACAGAAACAAGGGCTGTAGAAGACCATAATAGGTGCACTATTTCAGGCCCACCAGGCTAATACTGCACAACCTCTATGCAGATGGTTACTAGAGCATTCATAACAGCATCAGTGTGATCCAGAAAAAGGCAGACTGGACAGCAAATCTACAGTGCAAGCAAGCACTGCTAATAGGGTAGATACTATTCTCCAGCCATCAAAAGTGAAGGCACTGATGGTAGTGCAGGTATAGAGGTGGTACTAAACAGGAGCAACAACATATCTATGCATGCATGCACATAACCCCAAAGGACATGACAGTTCTGTATATGGATGCTAGAATCACAAATACATATGCCTAGAGACAGTAGTGCACAGATACGGATGCCAAAGCCAATGCAAACATTACCAGTAACAGTACAATCTCAGCTACTAAAAGTGACCCAATGCATGACAGCCATATAGTTGTAAAAGAAGGAAGTTATTTTTCCATGAATGCTCCATATGCCACTTAGGCTAGGCCAACAGAGAACTTTCACAATGGAGGGCAGTGATGTAACCCATGATGATATGAATACTGGCCATTATTTTAGAAGTAGCAGCAAAGCAAATGCACTGCACACATTTATCACACTGTGCACGTCACATATCCCAAACACTGTGTACTACATATTAAGTGTCTGCTCTGTGCACCCTGACTGTTGTAGAGATTCACATACAAGGAGACACACACACACACACACACACACACACACACACACATATATATATATATATATATATATATATATATATATACACACACACACACACACACACACACACACACACACACACACACACACACACACACACACCCCGTATTAGTTGTGTCTGTAAATTTTAACCATATGTCTGCATTTTTATGTCTTTGTCAGGAGTGTACTCCCACAGTGCTGTTCTCTGTTCATATCATCCGTAATGGTACAGCCTTTCTATTGTAATGATCTCTGCATAATGCTCATATGGGGTAAACTAAACCCAGTACTATGTGAAAAAGAATCACTGTATGCCATTTGTAGCATGTTGCTAAAAGGGTCTGTGTTTCATCCACCTCCTTATGACCCAACAGTTCTGAGAAGGTATGCACTCAATGAATGCCTGCATTGTACCATTGTAAGACTGCATTCCAGTAATTGTGTGACCACTCCTGAGATGGATGTAACATGCATTTATGTTGCGGTCAGTATTATGCTGCCATCAAATGGCAAGGTGACCAATCTTTCAAGTGCGTTTATGTTGTATTCAAGCACTCTGCATATCTTTCTGTCTGTGGCCATACTCCTTAACTTTTCTTTGTCTTCTTGACATTTACATGTGTCTGCAAAAAAACACCTGTTCTCACATCCAAAGCACTATACATGCAATGGGTGCACATGGTGCCCTGGCCTGAATTTCAGCCTCTCCATTTTTGTTGTCTTGGTTTATCTGATGCAGTGAATACACACAGCCAGCTGCTGGTGTGCATCTCTGACTTCATTACTGTGATGCCCTGGTACCCAAGGCACTGTATATGCAATGGATACAGAGCCTTCACTTGGCCTACCTGCCTTATTGTGATGCCTAGCAACTGTGTAAATGCTGTTTCCTTCTTTGCACTAAATTAGTACTTGCCACCTCTCTTCTCTCATGTGACTTGGCTGCAGGTAAAATGTAATACTGCACCAAGCTAATTCTCCATATAGTAGTCAGCTTTGTCTGTAAGTTACAGTACAGGAAATGTAAAGTAAGTGATTGTATCTCAATCATGCATCCAGACACTGTTGAAGCTTAGACTCTTGCTGCACACCTCTCAGATGTATGCAGCATGTAGGGTGTCTCTGAATCTGTATGTTATTGATGTAAGAAGAGTAATTAAAAAGTTTCACCTTATGTGTATATGGTAGGTCCAAAAATGATCAGAACATACAACATGGTCAGAACATGCATTTACATATTGTTAAAGATATGCTATCAGTAAAATGGCAGTATGGACACTACTAGAGGCTACTACCATTAGAGGAAATGCACAGTAGTTTGCCAGCCAGGTATATATAATTATCTTCGTGTAGGTGCACATAGATAAACTGAAGTTTTATCATGGCATTTGACAGACATTGAATAGTATTCCACTCAGAGTCCACCAGAAGATATTCACAATGCGTATGGTTATATGTGGCTCTGCACCTAGACGTTGAAAGATTCAGTGGTCTAGAAATGCTCTGTTTAGATAACATGCCTTAGTAGCATTATGGCAGGAACTGATCATTAGACACTTGGTAGTCAGTACTTCCTCTCAAATCTCATGCCACAGTTTCCAGGTATTAGCTCCAGGTTCTTGATATTACTTTTATAGTCAGAATGGTGGACTTCTTAGAAAGAAATTGGGAAAACCTCTTTCCAGGCACACCACGTCTCAGGTGGACTTC
>NC_056747.1:510818930-511018930 GCF_019279795.1 Protopterus annectens | reverse complement strand
TGTGATTTATTTTCATTTATGGTGTACCCTAGACAAGTTAGAAGTCTTTTTACAAACGCCAGATGTCTTAGAAGAGTGTCCTTGTTTTCTGCCTGAATTAGACAGTCGTCTAGGTATGGATAAATTTGAATATTTCTTTGCATGCAAAATGCAATTACTGGTGCCAGGCACTTTGTGAAGACCCTGGGCGCAGTAGATAAGCCAGAGGGCAGTGCAGAGAACTGGTAATGCAAATAGCCTGCTTTGAAGCGGAGGTATCTTCTGCAAGATTCCCTGACTGGGATATGCAGGTAAGCCTCTTTTAAGTCTAGAGTTACCAACCAGGCATCCTTGCCTAGCATAGGTAGTAACTGTTGTAGAGTCAGCATCTTGAATTTTGGAATGTCCAGAAACGTATTTAGAATGGATAAGTATTACATTACAAAGTACTTCCCAAAATGTCATGAAATATCATGTTTCAGATTACTAGGAGGTTTAAACTGCCTATTTTAGGCTAAATGTCCCCCTCCTCCACCTTACTGATGTACATTAACCTTAAGAATAACCCTAAACCTGCTCTTAACCTCAACTCTACACCTTAAACTTACTAAAAACCCTTTAATTAGAACTACTGCTAAGCAAGATACTTGGATATATTTCACATACAACACCACACATGAACAGCATTAAATCTGTTCCCTTCCCTAGTCCTAATTGTGAGCCACAGTCACAAATACTTGTATACAGACTCCCAAACCTTTTGCCAAAACTTTGTTATAGCCACATGTTTTGGCATTAAAACCCAATCCCACTCTTAAAATCAGAAGAACTCTGTCTTACTTCTTATGTCATCTCAGCACTTGACAAAGACAAATTTCCCAATCATTTGACAATGATTATTCCACAGAATAAATTGCACTCATATGCACATACATCCATAACCCCTTTTTCTCATTTTTGCATATGGGGTCAGAGTGTTATATTAAGAGTGACAATCACTTAGAGCCAGTGTTCACAATACTGGGTAGGTAGCTCTGCTGCATTTTTTCTCCATAACACACGTGCACACACATTTGCATCTGTGGCCAATTTAGTGTGTATGCTATTCAATTATTGCATGTCATTGGAATGTGGGAGAAAACTGGAACACTGGGAGAAATCCCTTGCAAACACAGGGAGGGCATGCAGACTCTGCACAGAAGGCACCCTAACTGGGAATCGAACCGGAGAACCTTTTGGTGTTTGGTGGCAACACTTACTTTTTGCACCCCTGTACTGCAAACACACACACACACACACACACACGTATTATATAATACATGTTATATATGTATATATATATATGTATGAAAAAAAGCCGTTATTTACATTGTGATATATACAGTATATATATATATATATATATATATATATATATATATATATATACACACACACACACACACACACACACACACACATAGGTCTATATTATATCAGTGAAATGTAGATACATTGAATACCTCTTCATTGACCCGTTTTCAGTGAAAGCAAAACTCTGCGAATGATAGTTTTGATCGTTGCATAGAAATTTTTCACACGGTAAGTAACCAGTGGGGCATCTTCGGGAATTTGCCCTTTTTCGCCACTGTAGTGGGATCTCAGAGTTGGTATATTTAGTTGGGGGAGTGTGGGAGGGGGCGCAGATGTAACAATCGTTCACAGAGTTTCACTTTCACTGAAAACGGGTCGAAGAAGAGGTGTTCGATGTATTTACTTTTCATTGATATGATATAGATCCAAATATACGGGTCTACCTGAGTTAACCGAAACTGCAAATGACCGACCGTGAGATAACCGACACCGGAAGATCGACAACAGAGAAGACCAACAGTTGAGAATCCCGACACTGAGAACACCGACATGTTAAGTTAAGTGTGCGATAGGGACGGATGTTAGGGTCAGGGTGTGGGTAAGGTAAGTGTGTGATAGTGACGGACCTTAGGGTTAGGGTTTGGGTTAAGGTTAGTGCATATATTGTTGTGTATGTAAGGTTTAGTGTAGGTTTGTAAGGTTTTTGGTGTGCTTGTGTTGTGTGTGTGTTTTTCGGGAAAGTTATTTGTTTTGTTGATTGTCGGGATTGTGGTTTGTCGGGAATGTGAAGTTTTGTGTTTTTGAACTTTTGGTTTTGTCGTGTCGGTTATTTTGTTGTCGGTGTTTTGGCGTGTCGGTGTTATCAGGTAGACCCAAATATACATATGCCTGTGTGATAAATTTATATGCCAACCATTTAGACAGTATTCATTTCTTGTTTAGATATCCTTATTTCCTTTGCATGAATGAAACAAACTGATAAGACCTTCTGATTTACTTTTGCTCTGTCAATGTTGTATGTGCATAATCTGTGTTCAGCAAATATCTTCAATGGATTATACCCTTTTTATTCTTTTAGCATGGATGCATGGCTAGGCTTAAAAAGGCCCTTGTGGTAGTTAGCCTAGTAAACACCTATGCACCTATAAAAATCTGAAAACTAACTATATATTCTAATGTAAAGGCGGACATAGTCAATGAAGAACTGGTTTCCAAGCAAAACTCTCTCCAAATAAATAAATAAATAAATAAATGTGTACCAAGGTTTGTCATTAGGGTCTTTGGTTTTCATATCTTGCTTTTTGATATAGCAGCCAAAAATAATATTTTCTAAGACATGTACTTTATTGTGGCAACTGATGCAAATAAATCTGTCAGTTTTATTGCTGTGAAAATGTTCTTGAAATGGAGAATGGGGGATGTAATATCTGTTTAAAAAAAGTCTTTGTCTTCCTATTGAAATCTTTGTAGAAGTCTTAACAGATAGATTAGCAAAGAGCTCTACATTCAAAATGGACAGGCTGAAAGTGCAAACAAGTGATTTATGGTAAAAGAATAAGCCAGTGATGAATCAAACAGAGAAAATGCCTTGTCTTTTATTTCTGAGTGGGGCACTGTGGGTGTAGATCACTGGTTTGTGTTCAAATAGAGTATATTCTCTCATTTAGCTACCTTACCTCGTAAAACAAAAAGCCTCATGTGAAAGACCAATTGTAAGAGGGCTCAGGTAGCTTTCATACATGCCTACAGATTCTGAAATCCAGAAATGGAATTGATCAATTTGCCTTGATGTCAGAGATGTGTGGAAAATAAGCATCTGGGAGGAGACTACAACTGAAATTCCTAGATGGATATATAAACCAAGGTTGCCTTAGCTCAGTGGTTTTCAACCTTTTTGTGGAACTGGAAACCCAACATAAGACCTCATATTACTCAAAGACCCAAACCCTTCTACCTGCTCTGACAACTTAGTTTTATAATAATTTCATATTTACAGTACTATAACAACTTGGTAGACAGAATGTCCTATAACTGTATCACTTAAATACATTTAGTCGCATCATACTGACGTAGAGTACTAAGTGCCTTTTAGTGAAATGAAATAACAGTCACACATGCTTAAACTGCTTTTGAATTTGCCAAGACCAGTATGTAAGATCAGATGGAGCTTGAAAGGTCAACAAGTACTGTTTGGAGTTGCAGATATCTTGTATTTGTGTTATACTTCTCTTTCTTTGCCTTTCTTCTTCTTCCTAATTCCCTTTCAGCCCTAACTCTGAAACAAGAATATACTACCATAAAGTAAAGTTTACATTGTTGGAGTTAAAAGCAGACTTCCAGTGTTCCTGCAATGGAGAAAGAGAAATGCAAATTCAGACAGCTTTCAAACTACTTGGCTGTCTCCATCTCAGAGCACTGGTCTGACCTTCCCTTTTCCCTCTGTTACCATAAAGAATTTTAAGTAGGCTGCTCTCTGATAAACAGAAGCTTTCATCCTTTTAAGGTATCTGCATGGGTTAGTGCAGTAGTTCCCACCACCAGTTTCATCCAATATTCTTTATTTTTCTCTATATCACAAAATATGGTCCCAGAAATTAAGTTTGTCAGCAAAAAGGAGGAAGACAGCTGCGCATTGTTTGGCTATCACTGGAAGAACCCCCCCCCCCCTGTGAGAGGAAGTACTAGGACTGTCTCTTAGAATCATCTAGGCAGTTATGTGAGGCACATCCAAGATGGCTCAAAAAAAATTCTACTTATTGGTGTCAGGACACAGTCATCTGAGACATGATGTATGGTAGCAGGTTCTAACTTTCGACGTTCAAATAATCCATTTGTGAATCTGCCACTACTGCAGTGGCTTTAGCTAGCTCAGCTGGCTTAGATGGATAAAATTCAGACTACAGACCATGCAACATAGGTTTTATTAGTGGCTGGGGCATATGCCAGAGCTGGTGGGAAAGGAAGAGTTTGCCCATCCTTGTGGGTGGAAGTTGGAGCAGAGTAGAATGCACACAGCCACAATTTCTCAGAGAAGGGATGCGATGACACTGTGTGTGTGTGTGATGGAGGTGGGCTTTTAGCTCATCAAGCTGTCTCCTGGTGGTAGCCTTCATTAGAAAGTGTATGGAAGTGTGCGCTCAAAGGGGGAATAGCACTGTGGGAGTCTTCATAGAAGCAAGTAGTTTATCCCCCGTTAATGGAATTGGGTGAGGTTAGGCTACACAAACACCTTTATTGCCAGGTCAGTGACTAGGGCACAAGAATCTTTTATGTCTGCATGTATAATGGCCCCTCCCAGATGGTTGTCACCAAGTATGGTACTGGAGTAATTCCCTAATGAGGGGTAATGAATAGGCAGACTCTGTGGGAGGCTTGAAGGTTGGCAGGCATAGGGCAGAAAACACCTAGAAAGAAAAACAGAGAATGGATTGTGTATTGATAATAAAAGCAGAGCAAACAGAAACAGCCACAAGCAGCTTAAGATAACTGATTCCATGAACATTTTTGCATATCTCTGTGATCCATTTAAGGGCTATATACACTACTTCTCTCTTGACAAAAGATGTGTACTGGTGTAATCAAGGTATTTATTGCCTCAAATGTCTTCTCTGTGAATTTTAGTCAAAAGTTTTGTTCCTGACACATTTTTTGTACACAATGACGTCATGATAATTAATAGTACAAATGTCAGATTACATTTTAAACCTGAAGAATAGATGAGCAGAATTCATATGTTCAAAAAATTTCCCTAGTTCTTGTCTTTCTGTATGAATAAGGACTGTTGCTAGGAAGCAATTGCTCTTGGATATCTTCTCCCCACTGTTGCAGTCTCTCTCTCCAGAATGTTTCCCCTTATTTGTTGGTGTACCAGGCAACCAATCTTTTGTCTTAATTGGATAGAAATATGAAATGCAACCACAGGGAGGATACTTGTGCTGAGCCAGAAGAGAGTGAAAAAAAGTTTTTCCAAAGACATGCATCTGGAGTGTTTCTCTCCTGGCCTCTGCTGAAAATAGGCTCTGTCCTAGTCAGACTTTCCTGGTCAACAAATGTTAAAATAAACACATAAATTAAATAAATAAATAGATCTGTGTTGTCCATCTTCATTTATCCATGACCTGTGTGTTCAGTTCTGAATATCAGAACCAACTCAGCCGTTACTACAGCCAGCGAGGCATACAAATCTTGAGCTTAAGTCCTACCCAGAATACTCTTCTCCCAATTACCTCAGATCAAGTTTGCAGATAGAAAAAGACAGAAATTATAATCTTGATAATACCTTCATGGAGACCATATCTGGTGTCATGGATGAAAAAAATTAATACCTAGAACCATGAATCATTCCACCAAGAGGTCTGAAAGGAAGGGGGATGGAGGGTGGGGAGTCACGGATAAATGAAGATGGACAATACAGATGGAATGTTATGGTAATTACATAACTTCTGTATCTGATGCTGTCAATCTTCATTTAATCCTTGACCTGTGGGACAGAGTCCCCAGCTACATTAGATCTTGGGAGGACTCATGGATGGATATTCCTGAGCACCATAGAACCAAATGATGCTCTTCCTCTAGAGACCAAATCCAATTTGCAATGAGTAATAAAGGTATGTGGGGTAGCCCATGTTGCTGCCACACAAATCCCACCCATGGAAGTGTTAGATTGGAACACTGCAAGTACTGACTGCTCTGGTACAGTGTGCCTTAACAGGCCCAGGTGTTTCAACTTTCCTCTTGATGTATATAAAGGAAATACAATCCTTTAGCTATCTAGATAAAGTGACTTTGGTAACTGGCTAGCCCATTTTAGTATTTGCAAAGAAACAAACCGCTGGCCAGACTTCCTTATGTCTTTTGTTCTGTAAAGATAGAAGCATAATTGTCCATGAATGTCTAATAAATGTAAATAATACTCTCCTTTGTTTGAGTAACTGGAAAAAAAATACTGGTAGATTGATTGCCTGATTGATATTCTTTTCTGACACCACCTTTGGTGAAAAGGAAGGGTTCGCTCTTAGTGAAACCATGTCTTTGTGGAATATGACATAAGGTGGTTTGCAAAATAAAGCTTGAATTTCGTAAATCCATCTGGCATAAATTATTGCTACCAAAACAATAGTTTTTCAAGACAAAAATTTTAAGTTGCAGTCAGCAGCAGGCTCAAAAGGGGAATGAACTATTGTTTGCAACACTAAATTTAAATCCCAAGATGTATATGGATCCTTATATGGGGGTTTTAACATCAAGGTCCATTTTAAAAATGCTTTGCAAAGGCTAAGAAAAATTAAGGAACATTCTTTAAACCCATTATGAAAATTTGAGATGCCACTAGTTGAGCACTGATAGTAGAGGATGTGCTTCAAACAGTAAAGCTAAGAATTATAAGACTTTATTGATAGGAGCAGAGAAGGGATCAGTGTCATTATCATGAGCCAGAAAGAACATTTCTTCCATCTACTATTGTACAGATTTCTGGCTGAAGGCTTGTGGGAGCCCAGAAGAGTTCTACACACTAGGGAAGAAAGTTTATTACACCTGGCAATCAATGGAACTGGAAAAGCCAAGCTGTGAGCTTGAGGTTTTGAAGGTTTAGGTGAGCTAATCCCCTCTGGATGGGATAACAGATTGGGATCTGAAGGTGTACAGAGGGCCAGTCATGCAGGAGAACATCTCTCTGGGGCCCTGCTGCACTTGGTGTTCAGGTCTCAGCAAGGCTGGCCATAGCAATGAAAAATCATTTTTGCCACTCTGGGATCATAAGGCAGAAAAATACATCTGCTCAGTTTGTCTGCTATCACATTTGGATTTCCCCAGAATATGCATTGCTGTCAGAAAGTGGTTGGAAGAGATTGCCCGCTACTAGGCTGAGTGTTTCTTGACAAAGGGGGTACAAATTGGTTTGTCCCTGTTTGTTGATGTACCAAACTACTGACTATTGTCTGCTTGAATCACAATCATTCCTAGAGGGAGAGTAGTTTGAAAGGCCTGCAACACTAAAAGCACAGCCCTCAGCTCTAGAAATTGATATGCAAGCTGGCCTCCATGCCCAGATAATGCCCCCTCACCCCATATGGGATGTGTCTGTGGCCACTGTGACTTGGGGATAATACCAGACAAAGGGGTGGCCCAGGAGAATTTCCTCTGATTGGATCCACCAAGCTAGGTCGTCTTTGCACTGGTTGGTAATCAAAATCTGGTATGACATTGGTTGATACAGAATGAACCAGTGGGATGCTAGAAGCCATTGCAATATTGTCATGTGATATCTTGCCAGGGGGACTAACGTGAAGGTCACCGCCATTGAACCTAGAGCTTGCAGAACTAGCCGTGCGGGTATTGTTCTGCTTTTGATAATTTTTTTTTTCAATTAATTTTTGATCTTTTGCAGTCTTAGATAACGTAGAGAGGCTATGCAAGCATTGGTATTTAGTACTGTTCCTATGAATTCTATATTTTGAGTTGGAGTTAGATGAGATTTTTCATAATTTATGGTAATTCCCAGGTTGGCACAGGTCTGGAGAACATAGTCTCGTACTTTTTCTAGAAGATGACTGATGGGAGCAGTAATGAGCAAGTCATCTAAGTACAGAAACACCCAGAATCTGTGCAGTCTCAAGTGAGCTGCTACTACTGCCCTGCACTTGTTGAACACCCAGGGGGGCTATGGTGAGACCAAAGGGCAGGGCTCTGAACAGGTAATGACTGGCTCCTAGCCGAAGGTGGAGAAATCTTCTGGAGCACTTGTATATTCTGATGTGGTAATATGCATTCTGGAGATCTATAGAGCACATCCAATTGTCTTTCCCTAGAAACAGGAGAATAGACTGAACTGTGACCATACGGAATTTTGTTTGTGGAATTGGTTTGTCCAAAACACTTAGATCCAAAATTGGTCTCCAGTCCCCTGTCTTTTTTGGCACTAAAAAGAATCTTGAGTAAATTCCGGTTTCTATCTGGTATGGTGGGACCTCCTAGATGATTCTTTTTTTTTCTAGCACTTTCTGAATTTCTAACTCTGCTGGTTCCTGCTGAGTGGGTGGAACGTCAGGGATTTTCTTGCAATTTTGGGGAGGTAGAAGGAATGGTATGGAATAGCCTCTGGTTATAATCCTCTGCACTCAAACATCGGAAGTTATCTGAAGCCAGCTGTGTCAGTACAGGGATAAGCATCTCCTGAGTACCTCGAGAGGAAGGCAATTGGGCCTCCTTTCAGGAGCATTGGTAGGGTTTTCCAGGAAAAGTATCTCTGGAACCCTGATTTTGCGGGCCACCTCTGCCACGTGAATTGCGTCTTCCATTAAAGTTCCACCCTCTGCCCCTTGGGGCGCCACTGCTACGTGTTGTGGAAAGACCCTTGGGATTTCTTGAACAACATTATCCCACTCCTCTGCTTCCTCAAAAAGGACCGTTGAGGAGTAGAAAAATGTATGCACACTGCAGAAAGACTCTTTCCATCCCTTTCAGACCCGGACAACGTTTCTCGAACTTTAGGGCCAAAAAGGGTCCGTCCGTCAAAGGGGGCATTGACAAATGAAGACTTGAATGGCTCCGCAAATTTGCACAAGCACATCTAGGTGTGTCTCCTTATGGCTATGCCTGATCCTGCTGCTCTAGTCGTCATTTCGGCTGCATGGGCTATGAGCCTCATAGACAAATTTGAAATGGACTCTAGGGTGGCCAACTGAGCAGCAACCTTGTCTTGAACTTTGTCAAATATGGCTCTTGCCAGGATATTTGATACTAATCAATCAGAACATAGGGAACCTGCAAATACTGGACCCATCTCAGTTTGGATTCATCAATGGCAGGTTATACATACTCAGATTGATGGATATTTTTGGAAAGGTCACCAAAGCAATGGATGAAGCAAAACAGTGCGCACCACATACCTTGACCTGGCCAAAGCTTTTGAGACAATTCCCCATTCAGACATAGTAGAAAAATTAAATATACTGGGAATAAACCTGTGTTACCCACTGGATTGTCACTTGGATCACAGATAGGAGGCAGGAAATCAAAATCGGGAAAGTTACCTCCACAAGAGACCAGGAGTCCCTCCAGGGTTTTCTGCTCCTGTCCTGTTTGGCATATACTTTTCTGAAGCAAAAGCCAGTACCAAATGGCTCAGGCTGACTAAGTTTGAAGATGAATGTAAGTTAGGGGCAGTCACCAAATCCCCCAATTTACTTAATCATCCAGCTGGAAGGTTTGTCCCAAATAAGTAACTGGTGCAACTGGTGCCAAAATGATGAACTGTAACTAAATGCCAAAAAATGCATTATTTTATCCTTTGGGAAGTCATCTATCCTAGGGAATGAACTACCAGATTGACAATACACCCCTGAGAATTGACATGGTTGTTTAGGATTTGGGAACTTATGTGGCAATGACCTGACTTTTGACCAGAATGTGTTTATTGTTGTAAGAAAGCCATTCTACATTACACAGTTTATAAACAAAGGACTTATGTCTAGATTTAGGGATGGCATTGCACCCCTTTACTCAGCCCTCATTAGACCAGTTATTGAATATAATGGCTTCTATGACATGTATCTGTCCAGGCACATGCAACAACTGAAATGCCCACAGAGATACCTTACTAAAAGGATACGGGGTCTAAATGACATACCCTATAAGGACCGACTCAAAGCCCTGTCACTGTACTTGGCATCTAAGAGGTGACCAATGTCTGGCACACAAGGCATCCTCTGACCCAATACCAATGGATTTACTGCACATCAGCATTTCAGATGCATTAGAAATACTTGGTCTAGAGATCTAAATCGCTTCTGTAGCATCAACAGAATGGTTTAGAGGGACAGGTATATCTCACAGAAGATACCACAGCTCTGGAACAGACTCCCCATCTACATAAAACAAAGTTCATCCCTGTCCATGTTCAAGTGTGACTTGGATCTGTGGGTTGGAAAAAGAAAATTTATACCAAGACTGCACCCTGCACTACTAATGGACAGAGGTAGCTTCTAAATGCTTTATCCCATGCACAGGTCCCCTTATATTATATATGGTATATTCCCAGTTATTCTCATTATGGGAAATATATAATTATCAACCATGGGATGGGTATAGGTTCATAGGTTGGTACTAGGCTATCAGCCCTAGGGCCTACACAAGCCTAGCCATAACAATTTCCCTGGATATTTCTTTCCACAGTATTTACTTCCCTGGACGCTTGTCTAGCAGGGCAACTGACGTGATCCCTGGGGTGAATTTCCTATCTTCCATCCAATCATCATGTTTCCTTTTGAAGAGGGCCAAAGAGGCACTCTGCTTGACATGTATGGGCAGTCTATTCCAGAGTATGGGGAATCTCTGGGTCAGGAACCTATCCCTCCAGCATGTTTTGTTCATTGTGATGACAAGGTTTAGATCTCTGGAGTGTGGGGGCTCTGAGGGATTGGGATTTCTTTAAGTGGCGCATGTCCAACAGTTCAGGGTTTGACATGGCCTTGTATGTTAAGCAGAGATCGCCTCTGAGTAGACGATATGCCACAGAGTAAAGCTGGAGTTTTTTAGATGGTCAGCACAGGCCAATCTTTACCTAAATGGGATAGGTTAATTTGAGTACAAAAAGGGAAACTATCCAGGCTTAAAATGGCCTGCAAGGGCAGCTAGCCTAGTACTTGTCTATGAACCTATGTGCAACAGATTCTTCTGATATGACCATACTGCATGGATTGTTTGTCCCTTGCAGTTACACATCCTGGGTTATACATCTGTAGTAAGGGACAAAACTGTGCAAGCCGTTACACAGCATGATTGGAAAAGGCATCTCCTGCTTAAATATCAGTTTGTGTAAGGAATGAAGTAAGTAGCTGTTTATTGTTACTCTTTAGTACAGTTTAGCAAAAGGTGTTTCAAAATGAATACAAAGAGCCATTCTGTACTGCAGACATAATGGGGTTTTGCTGAGCCTACTCATCTTATGAATGCAGTAAAGCAGTAGTGATATTCACTTAAGCAGACACAATATTGCAGCTCCTCAAATGACAGTCTGTGTAAGATTAGGTTTCACTTAAATGTAGTTTATTAAACATAAATACAATATTCCCTTTGCATAGGCTTAGAAATGCAACTATATTAAAGCAGCCCTATATCTTCATTTTGTATTTTAAATTTGCATGCAGTTTCAATAGAAAGGATTGTTTAGTACAAATCAATAGCCTTCAGTCAAGAACACTGATGAGAATAAAAAGTGCTAAAAGAATCTGCAGTACATTAAGTACAAACAAATCTTGTTTAGATGGGAACCAAGGTTAAAGAGGCATGTAGTCCTTGTAGAAAATTTACAGGGTTTTGGCATTTTTAGGATAGATACTTTCATTTTGGACAGATACACAGAAAGTCATTGCAGTACAGTCCACAGAAATTTGGTAGAGACAATCAAGAGAGTGCAGGAGTCAGATGAAATATTCAACATTCCAGAATATTAATTATATTATTCAATAGGAAAGGAATAATTCTGATTGTAATGAGTGACAGAATTTATGGACAGTATAATGAGGGCAGAAGCTATGGGCATTATAATTCACTCTGTTTCTGTTTATCAGCACTGTTGGAGACAATAAAATTTAATTCAGATATTGTTGACCTCTATCTCCAGTGTACATAACTACAGTGTATGCAGACTTTTATTCTGAAAATTACAAGAAGATTTGGCACATAAAGGAGAGACTGACACTTGTTTAAAACAGTCCTGGGTAATTAAGAGATAAAGACATTCATTCCAGCCTCATTCCATTTTTCCAGTTATTTTCAGTTTATTCTAGTATTCTACAGTCCTTTCACTTCTCACACTAAGGAACTGTAGCAAGAAGATGATATGAGTTTTTGTTGTCTTTGCTGCACTGTAGCAGATGACGTTAATAAACAGTTCTAAGAATAATGCATCCATAATAGCCCTTAGTTAATATATTGAGATTATGTATTTATTGCTGTTCAACCATGTGACAGTGTTGCAAAGAGCTATTTTTGCAAAGACTAAAATGGCTGTTTGTTTATTTATTTTTGTTCTTCCAGTTACTAAGATGACTTGTTTTTTCGGCGTTGCCCTTAGTATGGGGTGGGGTCACAAAAACAGACCACTGCTTTGCTATAACTCTAGTCAGGGTTTTATCATCAAAAGATGAACAGACCACTAGGCCAGATGTGTCTTACAGATCTTTTACTTTCTCAGAGAGTCTAATGGGTCCTTTTTTTTGTGTGTATCATGAAGCATTATGATATATGCTACCATCAAGCTCAGACTCCTAAGATAAATGCTGTGTGTGGAAAGTGGTGAATGACATGCTTTCAAAACATCCTGAATGCTTTCTAAGGGTAAAAAAAATGCCTAAACTGTTTAGGCAGTAGCTTGTAAAAGTCAATACATTTACAGGCAGTAGCTAAGAATTTGCAAAATTCTTCATGATTCATGAGGAGTTAAAAGTTTGGAGCTGATAATTCCCTCTTTCTGATAAAACCATCTCTTGATACAAACACCAGGAGCCAGTTTTCTGGGCGAGGGAACACTTTGGTGCCCTGCACTTTTAAATAATCTGCTGCCACCGGCACACATTTTATAAGCAGCCTAGGTATGAGACATGACAAGAAGAAAGGTGCAAATAAGGTAAAAACTGCCTACTTTTTGGAAGCACAGGAATCCTCTTGACTGCTTTTATTGTCTTTATGTGTAGATAAGCATCTTGATGGTCCAAAAACACATTACTCACTTCTGGGTACATGTGGGTGGAGTGACTGAAGCATCACAATGCAAAAGAGCTATTCTGGGGCAAAAATAATTGGGCTGCTCAGGGTCTTGGATGGTCATAAAGTGCCTTGTCTTTTACAAACCACATGGAAGACTTTTTTGATGATTGTTTGAAGACCCACCACCTCTGGGACAGTAATCATGGAACCTCAATCCTCACCACTGGCACGTGTGAGGAATGTTCACTGGGAGGATAACAGGTATACACCCAGTATTTCCAGATGCAGCTCTATGCATCAAGTATAATCAAGCACAATTTCCCTTAAGAGCACACAGGGAACACAGTCAGTCTGGGATTGGTTAGTCTCTCTTTCTCCACATCCCCAGTAAGACTCCCAACTGGCACAGCTGTAGAACTGAGTCCTTAGCCAGGGCTCCAAGCTAAGTCTTCCAGCCAACATTCTCTCTGTCCAACCAGTTTTTCATGTCCCTGCCCAAGTAGCTGACACACACATTCTTTGAGATTTCATTTGCGCGCGCGCGCACACACACACACACACACACACACACACACACACACACACACGGCAAAGGCTGGCACAGGTTTACTAGCTATTCCCCTCTTGCCCAGACTATAAGTTAGTTATCACTGCCACCAGAACTCCTCACCATCTACTTTAGGCCCCTAAAAAGGGTGTCCAATTTTACTGAGTGAAATTAATATTAATACAAATGGTAGTTTGACCAACAGCAAGGCTCTTAGGAATGGCCCACACAGTGTCACCAAATAAATATGCAAATAGTCTCAAAACTTAAATATCTTTACAAATATCAGCCACAATGAAAGGTTTAAATATATTTAATAATAAATAATAAAAGAACAAGACAATACTAAATACCAGTTCACAGTCACGTCAGAGTTCAAAATCACAGGGAATGTTTAAAATAACATTGCAGGTCAGACTCGGACAAATAAAGAAAAACTATATCTAAACTAAGCTTCACTATATTCCTGACTGACTCTAAGAAAATCACCATTCCCTTCTTACTTACTAGAGCAAGGCAGATGATGTGGTGAAAGATCTTTCTTGTTGTCAGGCCCAAGACAGAATACAGAATGCTCAGTCTCACTAGGAGACTTCTCCAAATAATGTCTAAAATATTACTTTTGAGATAGCTTGCAGAATGACATCAATTCTGGTCATGTGACTTCTAGTTCCCATGCAAACTGCCATTGGTGGAAGCTGGCAGGATTTAGCACCTACCTGTAAAAATACACACACAAGGGCTTTTGCTTAGAACTGTGGCAGGTGCTGAAAGTCATAAAACAATCGCATACCTCCAGTCTTCTAGAGTAGTAATTAATTCACCCCAAAGACAATACAGAAAGCTTCCTAGTATAGACTGGGTCTCTGGCTGCATTGATACCTGTGAGATAGCATCTTTATGGCCCAGCCCATAAAGTGATTTAATTTCAGATATATTTTAAAGTTTGCTGGACTGAGGTTAACCTCCTAGTTTCCAGTTTTCTCTGTTATAACGTACATTTAAACAGTTACAATAGTGCATGTACAATTCTGTTATCTCCAGTAGGGTACACTGTGGATACATTTCAAACACAAGCATTTTACAAATACCTTTTCAACACAAGCATCTGTACAAATCAGTTTGATATATGCATGACATACAGTTCTAATACATTTGCAACACAAGCATATTGTGTAGATCAGTTTGGTATTCACAAATGACATATAATTATTTACAAAATTCCAGCTAGCTGTGCTTGGCAGTACCTTCTATCATCAGTTTGTTTGTTTGCTTGATTTGTTTTTAAGAGCTTTTGCACCTTTTTCCTTGCCTGTGTCTTCTGGCATGAGGAGTGAGTGGGGAAGTGGGAAGGGCTAGGGAAAAGTTGAGTAAGTTATATCCTCTGGCAACAACCTTCATTGCCCACATTCCCTTGGTTATTGCACACCACTCTGGAATTTGGATGGAGATTCTCTTTTTGACTGTCTTTATAGGGAGGCTCCAGAATAGAAATCGGGATTGCTGCAATTCACCCTATGTTTGGTGGAAGCCACTATAACAGCAGTAAATAGCATGAGCCCCTAAGCCAACTACCTATATTGATTCTGGTTAGAGGAGGTTGCTGAACTCCAAAGGGTTTCTGCACATAGAGCTGCCGGTTATGATGGAAACAGGGTATCCGCTGATGTCTATGTTTTCTAAGAAAGGATAATGAGGAAAATGAAATTTTACTCCTGCAGTAGAAAGGAACTGTCTTTTTCTCTCTCATACCTTTTAATTTTTTCTACTTTGAGTCCCAACAAAAAGGAACTTCCAATGGCAGAACCTGAAAATATCACATCAGTGTCTTCAGTGGCCAAAATTAGATGACACTAGGAGTAATGGCATGTAGGAATTCTTGATTCTGTCACCATGCCAGCTCTGTCCACAGCATTGCATACTACAGAGACTGTAAGGCTATTTATTGTAATTGCAGTGGATATCTAAGCCTTGAAAATCTCCTTCAGAGATCTTTCAGGAAGTCTGTCAGCAGCATGTTGTATTACACACAGCAGGTCCCTTTGAAAAGTACACGTGCATAAGACAGTTCACTGGTCTCAAGGGACAAGATGGAGGATGTTAACATATCTTTCCTGAAATGACCTGTAGTGCTCAGTTCTTTGTCAAAGGATTGGCTGCAAGAGTTTGAGGACTAGGGTTCCTTTCTAAAACAGCTGCTGGCACAGTAGTGTTGGGTTTTGTGATCTCAGCAAACATAGAAGACGTCTTAGAGAGAAAATATTTAACTGGTCTTCCTGGGTACTGGGTTCCTAGGACCAAAGCATTCACAAACAATTGATGTAACATTTTTCAGGATGCCTACCAAAGGAGACATTTTATGATCCTGCAGAAGAAATGTAGGTGAAGCAGGACCCTTCTCCTTATTCTATGTAATGGGTTTCAATTCTGGCTGCAAGTGCCAAGGATTAGAGAGGCAACTTTTGCGGTTTCCTTGCTTCCAGAGACTCTGAATCTATGAAGCCTGAAAACCTCTTCATAGGTTAGTTACCCCCTGGTGAGAGGCAATTGCAGTGTGAATTCTAAAAGGGAGGCAGGTGTTAGGGAAGCAGCAGGTGGAGCTTGGTTAAACCATGAAAGAGCCATGGCAGTTAGGAGCACTGTTGTTTAATCAGTAGGGCCCAGGCAGTGAAACAGTAAATTCTACTGTAAGAATTTAGGCTTGGATACCAGCCACTGGAGTCTGACCACACAATGAATGTCAAAAAAACAGCAAAGGTTCCAAGCACGGCTTAGTTCAAAATATTTAATTGGTACAAAAACTACACAGGGTAAGCGCTTTCACGGACCAAAGCTCCACTTCATCAGACCGTAATAAAGCATGTCAGCAGTTACTCAACATTTAAACCTGTTTCATCCAATACAAATCAAGTTTGAGAGTAATGTAATAATTGGCATTAATAAATACAAATGTACAAAAAACACACACACACACACATATATATATATATATATAAAACTTGTAGTTACTGATATGCTTGGACTGATAGATGAGGATAACTATAACCATCTCATTTATAAAAAAGCATGCTTACATATTTGGTTAAAAATTCAAAAATCCTAATAAAAAATCTTAATAAAAAGTGTTTGACTACAAAACATCTGATTCAACTTAAAACCTACTAATGCTTCAGTGGTCTAGCTCTTAAAAATGGTTTAAGCAAAACTCTGCTGTTTAAACAGACTGCCTCCTTACTAACAACCTCCTTTCCAATACTCAGCATGGTTTCCGACCAAAGCATAGCACCACCACTGCCTTATCCTCCTTTACTAACACTATCCTTTAGCATAAAAACAATGGCTATCTCTACTCTGCTACTTTTCTAGACCTATCTAAAGCATTTGACATGGTCCCACACAAACAACTTATCTCTGTTCTCAATAACCTATCCTTCTCTCAGTCAGTCACCAACTGGTTTCAGAGTTACCTGTCTGACCGCCAATAATCCGTTGTATGGCAGAATGACATATTTCCCCAACTACCTGTCTCCATAGGGGTTCCCCAAGGATCCATCCTTGGACCCCTACTCTTTGTGTATCTTGGGGAGCCCATATAGCATAGGGGTGATGGGATTGTTGACTTTAAAATACTCAAACAATGGCTCTGTTATTAAACCAGTAATCAGTAGATCAAATATTAAAAAGTCAACTTTCTCTACAACACCTTTCGAAGTATACAACAGTATGGGAACATAGGTGTCTGTTAATAATAATTCCATCATCAATGAGATGACCACACAATGCCTGAATAGTGCTAGGGGAGGGGGCTGTACCCAAGCTTAGTGTTTGGGCTACTGCATACCAGTAGAAAAGGTGATATTTTAAAAACTGGTATGCATAGTGCTGGCATCTGATAAACAGGTGCTAGAAGGGCCAACACTGTTTAAGCTGATGCTTGATGACCTTACATTGAATGTGTTAGCATCTAGTAAACTAGCCCAGCAACACTGTTGCCTCAACCATCAGAGGGTCTAAAGCCTAACACACTAATGCCAGCGACACCTTTGCCTGAATATCTGGCATCTGGGCGTGCATGGGTGGTTAGTGAACAGGTTGTGGGGGGTTTGAATCTTGGAATCTTTAGATGAGCAGTATCATCACAGTGGCAATTTGCCACTATATTGTTAATGTTCATGACCAGGAAGTCTTTGTTAATAGGTGCTAAGAGAATATAATATTTGAACCAGAAGAACAGAAGGAGGCACTGACCTAAAGACAAAAAGGGGTGAACAATTGCAAAGGAGGTCTTATCTGCAATAGCAATGGTGAGTTTCTGTTGAAATTCTGAGGATGTAACTGTGATGCTGCAAACATTGAAGGTGTGAGTATAGGGGCTGTATATCAAGTCAAAGACTGCAGTACATTGGTGTATTCTTAGTACTCTGAAGTTCAGAGATCTCAGAAGTAGCACAATGAAGTAGCAGGGGCATGGGAGGATCGTCTCTCCATGCCAGGGGGAGCAAGGTGAACCCCCCCACAAAAATAGCTTTAATGACATTACAGTCTGTATTTTGAGATTCACTGCAATTCTTTTACTATTGCAATTTTTTCAGCGTTTCAGGGCTTTCAGTTTTTAGTCTTATACTTCTGATAGGTGGTGGGTGGTAGTGGATTTCTGTTCCATTTCCATTTAAGTAATGGCAGGGATCTTGACCTGAACCACTAGGTTGTGCTTCTTTATTCTGTTTATCATAATTTTATTCACAGAACACTAAGGAATTGGTGTTCATATTCTTAGGCTATTTTTTCAAAAAGTAGAAAGGATTTAAGAGATTTGTGCCTCTTATATTTTCACAAAGATGCAGGTGGACCTGTACTATGTCCCTGCTTTAAAAAGGAAAGAATGGTACAGAAAGAATTTTTCTTAAAACCAAATCCTGAGACATTAAATAATTTACTAATACCTTTCATCTCTGGTATTTGGTAGCATCATTAAGCTTAACAGACAGATGGAACTGCCATCCTTAGTGTCTAGGGTGTCCAACCTTTTGGCTTGCTGGGGCCGCATTGAGTGAACAGAAATGGTCTTGGGGCCGCATATAAAACATATCATATAGTTAACTCTGTCGTTGCTCCGGAAGACCACAGTCGACCTCCTGGCTGTACTGTAGGTGCATTTGAACAATGAATAAATGTAATAAATGCCTAATATTTGCTTTAAAATTCTAATTCTCTAATCTAACAGTTAACTCTAACATCTTAGTTAATATATATATATATATATATATATTTTTTTTTTTTTTTTTTTTTTTTTTTTTTTACAAATAAACAGATATTCACTACAGCACTAGCATTTCTCACTGGGAAAACCATTCCAGCAGTCCATCTACGTAAAATGTCGACATCAGCACAGTCCTACAATACTATAATCCACAAAAATAACCCAACAAATTTGCAATAAAGTAAAGAATTCACATTACTGACTTAATAAAACAATTCTGAATAAGCTACAAGAGGGTCTCACCCAAACAAATAACTGGTGCCAGAAATATGGCCTCAAGCTAAATACCAAAAAATGCATCATCGTCCCCTTTGAGGAGAGTGATGTCCCCACAAATTATCACATTAATAACAATGTTGGAAGCACGCAATAAGTTGTATGGTACTTGGGCACCCAGGTTGATAGAAACCTGACATTTGACCACCATGTTGTCTCCGTTGTAAGGAAAGCTTTTTACATGGCCCACTTCATTAGTAAGGGTATCTCATCCAGGGACAAGGAGGTCATAATATCCCTGTATTCTTCCTTTACAAGAGCCATTATTGAGTGCAATGCCCCTTTTGGCATGTGCCTCAGCAAAACACCCTGCCAAAAGAAAGACTACAACCATTTCTGACAAAATAGGTCAAAGGACTGAGTTCACTTAGTTATCCAAACAGACTAAAAAGCTTCTTGCTTGCCTCTGTCTCTCACTGGCCCTATAAATTTCATCACTGGCTTGCTTTCCAGGCTAAGAAAGATCCTGCCTTAAGAGACTTCCTCTACCTCAGAAATACTGTTTATACTTAAAACGCTCACTACAAAGGCCACAGCCTTCACTGCAACATAAACAAGCCACTTTTTATGGATAGGTTCTTGACACAAAAAACGTCAACTTTTGTAAAAAACTCCTCTCATTATCAAACAATGTAGTTCAGCAACACGATGGCTGGATGGATAGCCATAAATGTAGTCCTTGGGTAAGTAGCATAGCCTTTATCAAACCAGATGGAAAATCCACATACTAACCTTTCCCAGCTGGATGGCTAAGATCTAATATTGGTTACTCAAGTCTAGTTGCCCAAGAAGAGGGGCATGTTTAACTAAGAATTCCATTTGCAAAATTATATTCAGTATACATATTAAATCTCTCTCTCTATCTTACACACACACACACACACACACACAAAAAAAAGCCCCCACTTGTAAAATAGGCAACCTCAGTAATCACATGACACCCACTCACTGAATGAAATTGTCTGGAAGTCAAAATATCTGGAAAAAAAAATCATAATAGAGATGGATTCATCCATGTAATTTCCCACCATCAAAAGGACCATCAATAAATCAACAAACAACTGCTCGGCAAAAAGTAAATCAATAAGAAAACCATAAACTATAATGCTACATACTGGTGTAAACATATAATTTGTGTCAATCCCCAGGTTAATCCATACCAAAAGATTGTTTCAGAGCTTCAGCTATGTGCAAACAGCTTTCTCCTAAAAACTTTACTCATTGATATTTGCCTTGCTGTAATTATAACTGTAAAAAAAAAATGTTTTTAAGTTTATACTGTACCTCAATGATTCTCACTGTTATGAGATGTAATCTCTGCCATATTGTATGAGGACTACATCCATAATTTGCTGTCTGTCTCTCTCTCTCTCATGTATTGTATTATATTGTTTTGTGTTATTTTTGGAGCTTTTCTCCCTGAGCTTCCGCTGAAAATGGACCTGTGTCCAGTCGGACTTTCCCGGTAAACAAATGTAAAATAAAATAAAATAAATAAAAATAAACTTCCCTCCAATCTAAAGCCATTTGACATTCAGACATTTTAATTTGTGTAGAAGTTACTCACAGACTGACAGTTTACTGAGCTGCAATGCTGACCTTCGCTTTTGAAAAAAACTAATTCCCAGACTTTGTCAATAGCTCAAAGTGTAGAGAGGATTATTTATTTATTATATATGTATTTATTTTTGGAAAACATCTTTAAAACTGTTAAATTGATTACACACCCAGAAACACAGAAAAGTTATTGTGATTATGTAAACCACAGACTGCTGCAAGAAATCAGTCACATTAGCACTCTATGCTCATGTCCGAACAGATGAATCATACCTGTCAATTCCAAAAGAAGTAAAGTAGCTTAATAAGAAGGTTATTTGCAAGGTTACATGGCAGCTTATATTGGAAATAAGCAGAGATATTAAAAAGGCTCTGTTTTTCATAATTATGCCGAAAAGTCTTCCAAGGTAAATACTACTTCTGATTTAGTATGGAACCATACCTCTCAACCTTAAAGCAAGAAATCTGGACAAAGCAAAAAATAAAAGTGGGACACAGGCCCAAAAATAGTTATGCATCACAGACACCATTGAAACAACTGTAGCTGCAAACATATACATCACTTATCATTCTATCCCATCATTGTCAGTTAAGCATTATATGGCTCATTCAATCCTGCCTTCTTTTGCATCAAAGAAAACCATGCTTTGAAATGATAAATGCATTAAAAATAATAAATAAAACACATTGCATCAACATCCTGCAACTTCCTACCTGCAAGCAACCACAGAGCTTTCACTGAAACTAGGGCTGCTTGTTTCCTCAGAATGACAGCTCTCCCATATTAAGTCTAATGGTATACAATCTACCAGTATCTGGACTACCTGAAATAAATTAAATTATGGCCTGTAAATTGAAAGTACACTTTGTTTAATTAAACTTTATTTCTAAGCCCACTTACTATATTTTTTCAGTAACATCCCAATATCCATTTCCAGGTCACTTTACAAGACATTGGCAGTGGTAGACTTGGCATCCTTCAGAACCCCACAGGCCCACGCTAATACATTGTCCATTAAATGTAATTATCCATCCACTGTAAATGGCAAGAAGCTATGTCTTAAAAAATCTACTTCTGGCATGTGCACCCAAGTATTAGGTTTTGAAACAAAGAAACCTATTTTCCACAGTCCATAAGTCTCTGTCTTTAATAATCATCTACTGTTGCAGCACTCCCAACACATAAGCACACACATACACACTAAAATCCTCAACATTTAAAAAATGACATTGAGCCCACTTGATTTGCCAGTATTGATGGGTCCGCCAAAGCTATGCTTACTGTTGTCCAATCTACCACTGCTTAGAACACCCCAATGAAAAAACAGTACTAGGTGCTTTTTTGTTTGTCTGAAAAAACAATACAACTTTGTATGCTACAGTCCCACATAGTCAGACCACTACTGACCCATTAACCCTAGGCTGCTGTCTCATTCTTACTCCCTGGAACTGCATTACCTTGGATGACTACTTTTATTTCCAAAGCAAAAGACACAAATTGGAAGATGAGGCAAAAATCCAGACATTCTTTGAAAATCCATACAGTTAAGAGGTATGAGTTCATGTTCAATACAACACTCTCCCTGTAAAGCCGCAATTTAATGAAAGTGTACTCAATGTATGATATGTTTGTGAGCTAACTTGTTTGTGTTCAGTAGGTAGACTGATCATTGTTAGCCTCTTTGTGCATGCGTCTCTCTCTGTCATGCACACATATACACACATACACACACACACACACACACACACACTCTTCTTCTACTTTCACGAACACAATTCTGCTTTCATGCATGCACTCACTCACTCTGTACTTACCTATTAACACAGGTAATTGCTGTTCCTTTCAAAGGCAACAGCAGCAAATCCATACACGAGTCCCTCTTCAGCGAGAACACACACACACACACACACACACACACACACACACACACACACACACACACACACACATACACACACACACATTGATTGTTCGGCGCAAAATAATGACGTAAACACACTGACCCTTTTTTGGCTCAAAAACAAAACTAGAAGGGTGCTTTGGCACATGCACACACCGACATTAGCGTTACAGGTCACGGGAGCGAAAAACACAAAACAAAAAAAGTGTTTTGGGGCATGCGTACATCGATGTTGCAGTTAGAGGTTGAGGGCCGCATGGAAGAGCTCTAAGGGCTGCATGCGGCCCGCGGGCCGCAGGTTGGACACGTCTATACCTTCTAAAAGTTCTTAAACTTTAGACCCACCCATAGCTATTCTGTCACCTGTAGCTAAAATTATGGAAAGTGTGTACACATACAGCTCATGCACTACCTCACACACAGCAAACTGTTGTCCAACTTTCAGCATGGTTTTAAGCCACATCACAGTACTACTTCTGCCCTCCTCTCTTTCTCTAACGTCATTAACCACAATCGCAATAATAGCAAACTATGCTCAGCACTCTTTCTAGATCTATCCAAGGCTTTTGACATGGTTGACCACAAAATGCTTATAAATACCTTGAAGGCCTTCTCCTTAAACAACTATGCACTCCAATGGTTTCAATCCTACCTGCAGGGCAGGCAACAGGCAGTCCTATGGCAGGACAAGCTATCATCTCACCTACCCATCACATTGAGTCCCACAGGGCTCAATACTAGGACCCCTTCTTTTCTTCATCTTTATCAACGACCTTCATTCAGTCATCCCAGATGCTACCTGCATTCAATATGCGGATGACTCCACCTTGATTTGTTCTGACACCTCACAATCTACTTTATTCACATTAACCCAAAATACCTTCACTACAGTGGAAAAATGGCTCTCCAATCAACACCTAATCCTAAACCCAAACAAAACTAAGCTACTCCTCTTCTCCCTCACACACACAGGACCCCCCTGTCATCCTTCAACATAACCGCTAACAATGGTGCTATCATCTCCCCAGAAGCCCAAACTAAACTACTGGGTGTCATAGTTGATAACAACCTGAAGTTTGATGCGCATACCAATCAAACTATCAAAACCATTAATAAAATAACTTGGCTCGCTTTACAGAATCAAACCTTTCCTTACCCCACTTGCTAGAACTGCAATTGCCTGTTCCCATCTACTATTAAGTCTTCTCTACACCTCACCTCTATTCTTCAACTTAAACAAAACAGATCTTAATAAACTATCATCCTGCTGTAACCACATTGCCAGATTTGCTACTGGCACAGCCTACCAGACACACCACTGTCACACCCTAAATCACCTCGGATGGCTTGAACTGCCTAGCGTACTGCAGTTCAACCAGCTAATAGTGGCACATAAAGTCCTTTACCAACCAGAAAATACACCTGCACTGAAAAATATTATCAGCCCCTACACCAGCACCTGGCCACTGTGATCATCCAATAGACTCCTAGTTCAAACATACAAATCCAACTACTCAGCTGGGGACTCTGTTTGCCAACTTTGTTGGAAAAACATGGAACAGACTTCCAGCTGACTTGACCCTAGAATCCTCACTAACTCAATTCAAAAACAAAGTCAAGAAATACTTAAAAACTCATTGGTTATGTCCTTGCACTAACCCCAACTAGTGACCTCTGTATTACTTAGGTGCCTTACCTTCAACTACTTATAACTTTTTTCTACCACACCATTTCAGGAAGGGTCAATTGTATAACTGCTTCGCAATGCGTCTTAAATCTGAATATAATGTTATGTAAATATAACTTTGAAAATAATGTTATGTTTTGTAAAGTGTTTTATAATAAGTTAGTACTATATGTGCTAAATGCTGGTATTGCTTATGACTGTAATCTGCTTGAAACTAGCATTTACTAAATGTTCAACGTGTATTATTATCTTGAAGCTTTTCTCCCCTGGCCTCCGCTGAAAATGGACATATATCCAGTCGGACTATCCCGGTCAACAAATGTAAAATAAAATAAATAAATAACACATATCAAGCACCTAGTATGCCTACCAGCCAGTGGGATTTGATTTCTACAGTCTCACATTGAAGTAAATGGCACTTTAACTGCAAGAGGACCAATATCATACAAGAAACCCTGACAAAATGTAACAGACGTTAACCAGAAAATGTGAAAATCTTGTCAAACTTCAAGGCAATAAAACAAGTAATATAATGAAATTTCCTCAGCCAAAAAGATCTATACCCTCAGAGTATTTACCAAATGTTAGTTCCAGTGTTGGTACAAATGAGAAAGCAATACACTGCCATCTTTCCATATCAGTTTGAATCTGATAATGACAAAATGCACTGCTAATTCATTATATAGATTTTACAATTTGGCTGTTCAGTGTTTGGAAATACAAAATAAGTTGCAAATGTTCCCTTTGAAACCCTCTGCATTTTCTAGAGGTTGTCATTGATTCAGTGCTGATGAAAATTTTCCCTGCAAAGGAAAATCATATGAAGATTCATACAGTCCTGTCGGAATTTGCTGAACAACAAGAGCAGACAGAAAAAATTTTCCTAATAGCTTTTTGAGGAATATCTTCTTTAATCTTCCGGGTAACTTAATCTGAGATTCCATGTGAGGGAAACATAGTAGAATTATAGAAGTCTCTGTAGAAAGGCTAATGACTCTCTTGAAAATGTTCATAGGTAGGTACTAGGCTATCGGCCCTGGGGCCTATACAAGCCCAGCCAAAAAGGTACCCTCGCTTTTCTCACCCAAGAAAATTGTTTTCCTGTGCCACTGTGAAGCACAGCCACAGAGGTGATCCCGGGGTGAATTTTCTATTTCCCATCCAATCATCAAGAGTTTTCTTGAAGAGTGCTAATGAGGAGCTTTGTTTGATATAGATAGGTAGTTTATTCCAGAGTATGGGAAGTCTCTGGGACAGGAATCTATCCCTCCGGCATGTTCTGTTTATTGTGGTGACAAGGTTTAGGTCCCTAGAGCGTGTAGCTCGGAGGGATTGGGATTTCTTTAAGTGGAGCATGTCCAACAGCTCTGGGTTTGACATAGCTTTGTATGTTAGGCAGAGATCACCTCTGAGTAGGCGATATGCGACGGAGTAAAGCTGGGAGTTTTTTGAGATGGTCTGTGTAGGGCATCTGTTTGAGGCCGGTAATCCTCTTTGTGAGGTATTTCTGCAGCCTTTCCAGTTGTTGTAGATGTCTTGTGAGGTACATACCAAAAGGGGCGTTGTACTCTATAATGGGTCTAATGAGTGATGAGTAGAGGGGAACAATGACCTCTTTTTTTCTGGATGAGAAACCTTTTGTGATGAGGTGTGCCACAAAGAAGGATTTCCTGACTACTCTGGCGATGTGATTATCAAAGGAGAGAATACTGTCCACCTGTGTCCCAAGGTCTCTTATCACATTTTCGGTGTTAAGAATACTATCACCTATGTTGTAGTTTATGTGTGCAGAGTTTTTACCAAAGGGGATGACAATGCATTTTATGGCTTTGAACTTGAGGCCATGGCTTTGACACCAGGCATCTGTCTCAGCGAGGCCCTTTTGTAGGATGTCCACATCATTAGGAGTTTTGATTATGGCTCCTAGTTTGCAATCATCTGCAAACTTCATTAGCTAAAGACCTTCTGTGTTAGCCTGTACTTCAGAGAAGTAGATATCAAATAGGAGAGGACCCAGGACTGAACCCTGTGGTACTCCACTTGTCACTGGTCTGAAGTCGAATTTGGAGTCTGCTACTTTCACTGTGTGGGTTCTGTCAGTGAGCCATTTGGCAACCCATCTTGTGACATAGGGATTTATATCTAGTTTAGTGAGTTTATCTATAATTCCAGAGTGGGGGATGGTATTGAAAGCCTTGGCAAGATCTAGATAGGCTGTATGAACCACCTTACCCTTGTCTACGGCTTTGGTGACTGCTTCAAAGAAGTCTATCAGGTTTAGGAGACACGATCTGCCTTTTACAAACCTGAACTGGGTGGGGACCAGAGTTTGGAGATTACCAATGTCTTTGTTAATAAGTTCCATGGCCTTGCAGACCAGGCTCATCAGGCTAATGGGGAGGTAGTTCCCGGGGTCCGTGGTGGCTCACCCCTTGTGGAGTGGGATAGCTGTCGCTGTGCACCATTCAGCAGGCACAAAGCCTTAAGTGAGGCTATGATTGAACATGGTACTTAGGTGGGGTGCCAGTTTGTTCTGTAGTTCATGTAGAACGCAGCCTGGGATGTTGTCTGGTCCCATGGATGCTGTGTTCTTGGCTTTGGAGAGTGTGGTTTTTACCTGTGCAGCCGTGATTACAGGAACTTTGCATTCTTCCGGTATAGAGATGGGCTCTTTAGGGGGTGAGAGGGGGGTAAAGTTAGCACTGAACCTATCTGCCAGGATGTTGGCAATATCAGTTGTGTCTGTATATTTAGTGCCATTGTGCTGTAACTCAGAGCAGATCTGAGTGTTGCCATTGAGATTCTTGACATAGCTATAGAATACTTTGTGGTTGTCTTTAGAATCAGTGGCAATTTTGTTTTCATAACTAGCTTTGGAGGATTTTATCAGGGATCACAGCTTCTTACTGAGGCTGACCAGGGAGCTCCTCCACTCATGGGATTTTACTCTCTTTTCCAACAGTTTCTTCCTTGTGTTGTACAGTTTGTTTATGGCAGGGGACCACCAGATTGGCTTCCTTTTTTTGGAGGATAGCGTCTTGGTTCTGTTTGGGATAGCACAATCCATGCACTCATGTAAGTGCTTATAAAGTGCAATTGTGTAGGATTCAGTAGTCATAACTGTATTGTCCATCTGCATGGGTGTCATGAAGTTCACCACTTCTTAAGAAGCATGACGTTGGCTTTGGAGAAATGTTTTACCATGGTTTCCTTAATGGGGGGTGGTGGCAGGATCTGGATATCTAGGGTAATTAGCTTAGGGTCAGATCGGACCAATGAGGCGTTGACTTCAGGTGTGGAACACCAGTCACTCATGTTGGTAATGACTTTATCTAGGATATTGTTGCCCCTGGTGGGGGTGTGGATAAGTTGATCCAAGGCAATGGAGTTTATGAATTCCATAAATCGTTGAGTGAAGGAGTTGGTACATGAGTACCGATAGTTCCTTCCTGCTAAACAACCAAGGTATTATCTGCTTAAGAGTCTAGTAACCCATTCACTATGGTCATTACCTCTACACAGATCTTTACTGAACTAACAACAAGAAGACCTTTGTTCTCCAGTCTCAAAACTCCAAATCTATCAGTATAGAGAGATTTGTGTCATGGACTACATCTCAGTGCCTGAAGCCTTAGATTGTTTCTATCCAAAATCACTAGATACCAGCCTAATATACCCATCAGTTAAACGTAAACAATCCACGAATATGCATTTTATGGTGGTTTACTAACCTTCCCACAGATTGCAGCATATCTAGCTCTCAAAACTTTCTTTTAAGGAGTTTTTACCCCACACAAACTAATATTTTTCCCACTTGGGATGAGAATATTATGCTGAAAACATTGTCTTCCTTCCTTTTAAACATTCTGAATCTGCAGAACTAAGAACATTCTTTAAAAAAACTTTTTTCTACTAGCTGCTACATCAGGCTCAAAATTTCCACAGTTACAAGCCCTCATATGTAAACCTCCCTATTCAGTTTTCTGTAATGGAAGAGATAAAGACTAAACCCACTGTCATGCTCAGAGTAGTATCAGCAGTAGGTATAAACATATAGTGCCCTCTTTTAATATAATCAATGGCAAAATATTTGAAGCTATGAACAGTTTCTCCTGCAATACTGAAGGTATTATACATTGTTTGAGGTGCCCATGTAATATGTTTTATACTGGACAAAGTAAAACAAAGTTCAAGATCAGATTGCAGGAACATATCAGAGATATCAAAAAAACAAAGAGCGGAACTCAGTTGCTATGCATTTTTTAGATAAACATAGTAGTGATTTCTCTTTGTTACAAGCCACTATTTTAGAGAAGGTTTTTATTAAGGTTGGCGATGATGTATTATTAAAAAATGTGCTGCTATATAAAGAAGCTGTCTTGATTTTAAAATATAATACTCTTTTGCCTGGGGGATTAAAACATGAGCTTAAGTGGAAATATCTGCTTTAGTTAATTATTTAACGGTTAATTGTTTTATTGATTGATTGCTGTATGTGTGTATGTATATATATATATATATATATATATATATATATATATATATATGTATGTATATATGTATATATGTATATATATATATATATATATATATATATATATATATGGGTCATTGTTGAATTATCAAAAACACAGTCCATCGAAATGTGTTTCCAATAATTCAGTTTAGCGAAAGTGCATCTTGTCAAAAGTGCATACTATATACTATGCACTTTCGCAAAACCCAAAATAACCACAAAAACAAAAACAAAAAAAAAAAAAACATTATTATGCAGGGGGGCAAATCCCCTGCACCCCCATATGGGGGGGCTGTGCCCCCCACACAGCCCCACTTTATTATTCTCACTCCGAGATCGCACTACAGTGAGGAAAAGGAAATATTCCCTTATCCCTACTGTAGTACGATGTCAGCAATAGTTCCGTTAGTTGTAAATCAACAGTATACATTGATTTACAACTAACGATGCATGCAGACTGCAAGCTTTCTTTGTGTTTTCTATTTAGCGAAAGTGCATTTCGACAAAATGCACTTTTGCTAAATTGTGATTGCCGGAACACAAATTCGCTGATTTGTGTTTCGACAATCTAACCAAGGACCCATATAGGGGAAGTTTTATTTAATGTATGTTACTCTTTGAAGGCTGTGTTGGGCCGAGGCGCTAAGTGCATTAAACTTGGATTTGGATCTGTATTTCGCTGTTTTTTTTTCTGTTTTCATTTCATCTTGGTGGTTTTGCTATTGTTTGCATGGCTACAGATCCTTCTGTGAATATTGTGTAAAACCACCAAAAGCCAAAGTTATAGTCCACAACCAAGAAAACCAGGAATTGAAATGCGTAATAAAACACAGTATTCTGCTTTATTCAAACAGACAAAAAGTAAATTCTCCTAGTGCCTTGGCTAACAAATAGCCTTTACAGAGTAATTCCTATTCTAAAATGAACTCCTTTTTATACAAAACATTTATCCAATTAAACAATTAACATTCCAAAGAGCTTTCATAAAAAACATTTCCAATTGCACTCCCTATTTAAGCCCCTTGGATGAAGTGTATTGTATTTCAATATAAAAATAGATTATTTTTTCCTTAAATAATACATAACTCTCTCTTCACTATTATTCTTAATTTGTTCCAAAACTGTAACTTGTAAACTCTTAAAATGTTCTGCCACTGGGCTAATTAGTTTATTGTAGGGATTGTAATTGGAAATTTCTTTTATGAATGCTCTTTGGAATGTTAATTGTTAATTGTTTTTAATTGTTTAATTGGATAAATGTTTGTTATAAAAAGGAGTTCATTTTAGAATAGGAATTACTCTGTAAAGGCTATTTGTTAGCCAAGGCACTAGAAAAATTTACTTTTTGTCTGTTTGAATAAAGCAGAATACTGTGTTTTATTACGCATTTCGATTTCTTGTTTTCTTGGTTGTGGACTATAACCTTCTGTGAATATTCCCCACATTTTTTGAGAAGATAATTTTCCATCTACCAATTTGTCAGGTTTGAATGTTTCTTCCTCTCAAAGACCAATGGCTAACTTTGTGGTGCATGGCATATATAATAGTCGCAATGTGGGTTTACAGGCTGGTGTCTCAGCTATAGAGAATGTTGGTGAGAATGTACAAAATAACTTTGTTTCTAAATATAAGGAAGAGAGGCTTCAGAGATTGAATAATCCATTTGCCAGTATTGGTCGTGCTAATAGTAGTACTTTTTCTACTGAGATACAGGATCTTATAGCTTGTTTTGAAAAAAATTGATCTATAAAGAATCTCGTTTCCACTTTAATTTATTGGGGTTACTATGTTATTCGGAGCTTGATTTTTCTCCATGAGGGCTGCGAGCTTTCAAAAGCCCTTCCACTCCTTTTGATTTGTCAGATACATCAGAAGTAGCCTTCAAGGTTCATTGACTGGCTGCTGCACATATATGTGCTATGGAGTGGGTGTCGATCCTTATAGATAGGAATAAATTGCAGCAAAAGAAATTGAAGGAAGAACTTAATGCTATGCACAGTGAATTGTTGACTAAAATTGGTTCCTCTAAAATGAATGAATTATTTTTGAACATGAGAGAGAAATTAAATAAATTTGAGACTGACAAGGTTGACTTTAAGTTGGGGAAGATTAACAGAGACATCCGTGACTATAATAAAGGGCAGGCCTTGCTGTGGAGGGACAATAAAAAGACTGCTAACAAAATGGACAGTTGGTGCACCAAATCTAATTCCAAAAAGCAACACCCAATCTCTTTTGCTTTGTCGGATGGCACTAGTTACACTACAGAGTCTGAAAATGACATCCAGACACCCTCTCTTTCCTCTACCACAGGAAGCAGAAGCACTTCAGCAATGTTTTCATAACAACGGGGATGTTACAACTGATAACAGAAAGAAGAGGGGAGCCTACAATGCGTTGACAACGAATGAAGGACATTTTAAACCTGTGCACAAACGAGGTAGATGGCAATGACTTTAATGTATATAATAATACGTTTATTGTTAATTTATCAGGATGTGTTTTATCATTGGAGCAACTAAGTGTGTTAAATCTTGGGCTTAAGGTTATACTGACTGTGCTACCTAGATTACATGTGTTGAAACAAGAAGTTTTTCAATTTGTAAGAAAGTTGCATTTGAAATGTTTTTTCATGGATAAATCTGATAAATATGTTACTGATAATAATTTAGAAGTTATTAGTGAGGAAGATAGTTTTTATTCATGTAATTCTGACAGTTTCGATGTGGACAATAGCCCTAATGCATATTTCTCACTCAATACTTCAGCAGTGAATGTTAAAAGTCGATTTATTCCCCCATATGATAATGAATGTATTAAATATTTTTCTGAAATGTAAAATTTTTCTATCGAACAGCTATATGTTGAATTTGTTAATAACCAACAGAATGTTTGATATAATTTAAATAAAAAAGAATAGTCTGCTTTAAAAGAGTTGCCATATAGAAAAGATATTATTATTAAGCCTGCAGACAATGGCAATAAAATTGTGATTCTTCATTTTTCTCAATATTTAAAAATGTGCATGCAACACTTGAATGATAGAACAGTCTATTAATATAGTCTAGCGATACAAAACTTTATAAGTTTAATAGAGAAAGGTTGCCGTTTAGGTTATTTTACCAAGAAAGAAGTGGATACTAAGTTTAATACAGAGGGTTGTAGTTTGGCAACCTTTTACTGTCTTCCAAAGATCCATAAAGACAATATTAACTCTCCAGGTAGACCTATTGTGTCAGCTAGTAACTATTTGCTATGCAATATTGGGATATTTTTACACACATTTTTATTGCCTTGTGTGGAAAAGCTCCCTTCGTATATTAAAGATTTTTTGTCTAAGATTTCTAGAATCAAATGGAATGCTAATATGTATTTTATTTCTATTGATGTTCAAAGTCTTTACACCAATATTAGACATAGGGATGGCTTAGCAGCTTTACAATATTTTTGAAGAATAGCCCAGAATCATGTTATATAATAAGAGTTATTGCAGTTTTGTCTGTTGAATAATTTTTTCGGCTTCAATAATGTTATTTACCATCAATCACAGGGCACAGCCATGGGGGCAGCTTTTGCCCCCATGTATTCTAATATTTTCATGGTTAAATTTGAAATTGATTACATTTACAAGAACACATTTTTACATGAAAATGTGTTGTATTACTGTAGATAACATTGATGACTTGATCTTTATTTGTGAAAATGTCATGAATGGGGTTCAAGATGTTGTTAATGCTATTAATAATAATGTACGTAATTTGATGGTTTGCAGTATGGCAAGGAAATTAGTTTTTTGGACCTTCATTTGATTAGCCATAATGATGGTTTTGTTCGAGTTTCTATAAATAGTAAGTTCATAGATGGCAGCCAGTACTTGTATGGCACCAGTTGTCATTCACCCCTTACTATTAAATCCCTTCCATATGGAGAATTAGTGAGATTTCTTAGAATTTGTAACAATGAGGTTGATTTATATAGAGAAGTTCGTCAAATATTGCTTATGTTCCAACATAGGGACTATGATAGAGATATTTTGATAGAAGCTGTGGATAAAATTGATGAAATTCATTTTGGGCAACAACATAAATGCACATCTAAACATTTATATAATGAAACTGTACAGGTTAAGGGAAATGTAGGTTATGTGTTTTTGTTACTACATGTAATATCTTGAGTCAAAAAATTTGGAAGCCGGTAAATGATGTTGTAGTGAAGAATATTATCAGAAATTGGCCGTTTATTTCATATAGAAGGGGACAGAATCTAAGGGATAAACTGGTGAAAGCTTATTTTGTGTTACCTGATGAAAAAATATGCCATCTTAGTATATTAGGTAATATGCCATGTAATAATTGCAGTATGTGTAAACATATAGTGCCCTGTTTTAATATAATCAATGGTAAATAATTTGATGCTATGAACAGTTTCCTGCAATACTGAAGGTATTATATATTGTTTGAGGTGCTCATGTAGAATGTTTTATATTGGACAAAGTAAAAGAAAGTTCAAGATCAGATTGCAGGAACATATCAGAGATATCAAAAACCAAAGAGTGGAGAGCTCAGTTGCTATGGATTTTTTAGATAAACATAATAGTGATTTCTCTTTGTTACAAGCCACTATTTTAGAGAAGGGTTTTATTAAAGTTGGTGATGCTGTATTATTAAAAAAATGTGCTGCTATATAAAGAAACTGTCTTGATTTTAAAATATAATACTCTTTTGCCTGGGAGATTAAATTATGAGCGTAATTGGAAATATCTGATTTAGTTAATTATTTAATGGTTAATTGTTTTATTGATTGGTGTGTGTGCATGTGTGTGTGTGTGTGTGTATATATATATATATATATATATATATATATATATATATATATATATATTTATATATATTTTATATATATATATATATATATATATATATAGGGGAAGTTTTATTTAATTTATGTCACTCTTTGAAGGCTGTGTTGTGCCTAGGCGTTAAGTGTAATAAACATAGATTTGGATCTGTATTTCGTTGTTTTTTTTCTGTTTTGGTGGTTTTGCTGCTAGTATCAGCAGTGGCCCTTAAGTGGTCTAGTCAACTGCAAGGCATTTATGCAAACTGTCAGAATGACTGTAAACAATATTTAAATTTGTTGGAGTTATAAGGACAGTAGAAATATTACACAAGGTCATTCAGTGAAGTCAGAGAGACTGATGATCTGTTTATTTGTTTGTTTTAAGAAAGGGAAATGTGATCTGATAAATGGTTAGCATGCTACACTGCCGTTTGTTATGACCGAAATAGTAAACCTTTACAAGATAAAATTATAGTTCATTCTTCCACAGTAGCAGCAACATGAGCATCGTATTGCAGAAATATTTCTGCAAAAGACATTTAAGTAGCTACCACATGGTGCAAAGGCCATGCCTTCATTAAACACTTCAGTTTGTATGCACAGTACAAGGGCTGGAAAGATTCTGGCAAGACTGTGCAACAGTGATTCCGCAACTGTCCACCTCCCTTGGATTTATTAGTATTGCCTGGGATTTCTGTTAACAGTGACCCTCTCCTAAGAAGATAGTGCAGTTGAATGTATGCATGTTTATCATAACAATAGGTCTTTGAGGAATGGTCAGTGATCACTGTTACAGTAAAGTTACCCTCCATCAATTCCTGACTGTATATAATTAATTATAACTATTCTTTATTGTTTCACATTTACGTGTTGTTTTTGCTTGTACTACAGAAATGTTTGGCTATTTAGGTTAATAGTTTTCCACAGATACAATTTCACTCTGATGCTCTTCAGCTCAAACAACAGAGGATGATGACTAACAATGCAGCCTTTATAGCAGTGGTGCACAATATCCTGCCCGGGGCCAAATCTGGCCCTCGACGCAACACCATCCGGCCCCCAGAGAGTAACCAAAAATTGTTTAAAAAAGTGAAAAAATTCTATGCCTTACTCCAGTCAAGCAAACTTTCCAGCACGTATTTACTTACCTAAGTGACTGCAGTTGTGCACACCTCTAATTTTAGCTGCAAAAGAAACTATTCTTTGTTGTTTATAACTTGTAGTCTATAAACAGTAGTAACTTTCTGCAAGAGTTTGTAATAAGTCATGGCTGCAAACCAGAATAAAGTTAAACAGGCAATTTCATGACTGTCTCAATGCCACACACCTGTACCTATTGTTAATTCGTAACGACTTGCTATGTTTTGAGGTGGCTCGCAAATGCATTAAGAATTTGTGTAGTGGCCCTCCCCACAAAAAGGTTGTGCACCACTGCTTTATAGGAATTCTTTTACACATCTATCAGGGTTCCATGAAACCCCAACATGTAAACAGCATAAGCCTTCACAGGCAACAGTAAATAGATTCATGTAAATATATCAAAGGTGGTTTTGATGAGCGCAAATAAACTGAAATCAGTTTGCTGAAACTGCCTTAAACTACCATTGAAACGTCTTTTTTTGCAGGAACCTGCACCCCCCAAGTGAGGGGACAGCCCCACATCCCTCAGAATTATATATACCAACTCCAAGATCACACAACAGTGGAGAAAAAGGCAATCCCCACTTTCAGCAAAGACAGTTTTGGCAAATTAACTTGTGTTTCTTTGCATTTGCTGAAATCACTTATGACGGATTGACATGCTTCCCCAGTGAACTAATAAAACAAACCAACCAAAAGTGTTCAAACTGCAAAGCTCTAAAGCCAGACACAGCACACCCGGAGAACACTAGAATCATAAAAAATGCAGTTTAATATCACAAACCATCAAAGTTGGGTAGAGAGGAGTGCTTTTGTTGTCTGTTCAAATGAATCTTCTTGTGTTCACTGGGTGTGCTGTGTCCGGCTTTAGAGCTTTGCAGTTTGAATGCTTCCCCAATGAACTGCTGTTTAAAACTCTTATGGGGTTAAAGGTTAAAGGTAATGCTGTGATTTACTCTTACAGTGCCCACTCCTTGAAGATGTATTGTTATTGCAAGTACATTTATACATAACTCTGCTATCTCCTTCATAGCAAGCTGGGTTGAGAAGAGGGACATGCATACCCTCCACTATACAGAGATACTGTTCCAATTTTTTGAAGGCTCCTATGATTTCTACAAGAGTTAATCAAAGATGGAAGATCCCCAAAAGGGAGTAATAGCAAAATAAGAACAGCCTAAGCCAGACAGCTAATGGAAGGCAGGTGCTCATAGATGAAGTCCTGATCACAACATCTGCATTGTTATATGTGTGGTAGGTTTTACATACCCAGTCGTAGATGCATTTATCTCATCTGAGTCTGGGAAGAAGGAATTTTCAGTACTTGCTCTATGAATGAAAACCAGAAATGAAACATGTGAGACAGTTAACTGATAGCTCTTAAGCATCAAAGTTATAGAGAAATAAATTATTTTGCTGTTATCTGTTTGGGGGTAAAGTAGTGAAATGCTTGGTCTTTAGTGATCTATGTTGGGCAGATAAGTGTGTTTTGGAATGCCCCATCATTATGGAAGAAGGATCACTCAAGTGGCCTTTATGTACAGGTGGTGAGCCTTCTTGAGTGCTGAATGTCCCAAATTAGGGTACCCCTGAGCTGCAAAAATATATAATTAAAGATACGCTTCAGAAGAAAAAGAACTGAGTCCATAGCTTGTCATAGGTAAGTATGTAAACACCTCACCACTTAGATAAAGGACATGGGATGGATTGTCGGATGGACTTCACAAGCATGTGGGCTTAGCCAAAGCAGCGGTCCTAAAGAATGAAAGTGGCAAAAGACATTTTGTGTCAGACTCTAGTGCAGTATCTTGCATCACCTTCTGATTCAGTTATGTTTGAAAATTCAGAATGAAAGAGAGGCAACCCCTCCAACCATATCCCTTAGAAAAACTCCTCTGCCCTTCCAACAGGGGATGTCAAGTGGCCACTGAAACTATTTGCATCGATGGAATGTGATAGTGGTGAGTCAGAACAAGACTGAATGCATGAGCCAAAGTCTGTGCTGAGTGTAATTGGCAAGAACAGCGTCTGGTACCTCATATGTAGACTAGATAACAGCACTGTGCATTTAATTGCTTTTCTTCCACTGTCCATTGAACAAATTCTGGAAATGTAGTGTCAGAACTAGGAAGGTTAGTTGCTTGAACATGGGGCATGGGAAGACCAGCAGGCGCCTCAGTAGCAAGAGGTCTGACTATGTGAGGAGGCCTAAGAAATCGATCTCCTTTGTATAAGTTTGCAACAAGAGACTTGTCTCAGAGGACTGAGATCCTTCTCACTGAAGTGCCAGGTTGCTGGTTAGTCATTTAGTCCACTCTGACACTTTGTGGACTTTAGTACTTTAGCACACCAAACTTATCTATTAACAGATACTTCTTGTAAGTACTTATAAATTCATATTCATTACTTCAGTAATGCTGCCTATCCATCTTAGTCTCTGCTGTAATTTTTTATGCTTTCGATTTTGCCAGCATGAGGGAAATGCATATTCATGCAACAAATCATCTTTTTGTGCATGCAGAATTATTGAAAGTATGCATTAAATCCCCTTTCACTGAGATGCCGCAGGAGTTAAGCTGATTATTTAACTACAGAGTGTGAGCCACTTATATGGGGGTGTGCCACCCCCCCCAAAAAAGTTTGAATCTGCTTCTTTTAAACTGAAGGGGAGTTTGGTTAAAAGGTACCTGCATGGATGCCGTAGAGTCAGTCATCAAGAATAAGAAGCTCATGCAGATGTTTTGTAATTCTGTGCTACTAAAAAGGACTAAGCCCCCTTCTTTGTAAGCCTATTAATGCAGTTTAACAATACTCATGCTGAAAGAAGTATTTTAAGAACTAAGCCAACACGGGAATGGAGAAAGGAGATTCTGCCGATAGGGATGACTGCAATTAGGGTATATACAATAGGCAAGAGGGGGCTGTAATTTATTGGAGAAAACTGGCAAATGAACCAAGGTATTGGGAGCAAATATCTAGAGAGGGAAAGGAACGGAAGGGGAAGAGGCCAAGAATTTATCTGGACTGCAGTTTAGAGATCGTCTTCCCTATCAAGGATTGATATCAGAGTATAGGCAAAGAGAAAGAAATGGGGGGGGGGGGGTCCTAAATGAAAGGCCTGCACTGGTAGAGATTTTAGTAGCATCTAGAACAGAAGCTGTTATTAAAAAAGGAATAATTAGAAGAGCATGTAAAATATTGCATGATAACTATAAGAATCAGAGGAGGTTAGAAAGGATTGGGAAGAGAGATTGGTTAAGCAATTCACAAAGAAACAATGGAAGGATGTATGTATATCTCCCAAATGTGGAACAAAATCTAGGAAGATTTAGGAGTTTTGCTTGGAAATGTTTGCATAGACATTTTTATACCCCAAGTAGACTTCAGAGAATTTTTCCTCAGGTAGACAGCAAATGTTGAAGGTGTGATGGGGGAAGAAAGAGATACTTGGGAACATATTTTCTGGGAGTGCTGTGGGCTGGCGGACTTTAAGTATTCCCTGCAGATGCACTGTCGGAGATGCTGGGTGGGTGGATTGGTGTGACAAGGAAGATAATTTTTCTGAGCTGTGATACAGAATTGTAATTACCTACATGTGGTAAGGCTTTGCTGTGTCTAATTACTGAGGCTGCCAAAAAAATCAATTATTAGAAAAGGGAAAACAAAATCTAAACCAACTATATTAGAAGTAGTGAATAGGGTAACAGAGATAAAACAACTGGACTTGAGATATTTAGAAAAGGGCAGGAGCAAACAACATAGGGAAAATGGGAATTGTGGGAACAATACATACAGGGGAGGAATGAGGTTTAAAAGAAGGCAGGACTTAAATGAGCTATGTAATGTCTGAAAGTGATTGGGTATATTATAAGAGATGTATTTAATATTTGCAACTGGGAGTGTGTCAATATGGTTTGTAATGTAAAATGCTTGCAACTAGGATTGTGTCAGTGTGATTTGTTTTCATTTATATAAATGTATGACTGCTTATGTCATAAGTGAAGGTTTAATAAAGATGTTTGTTGTTTAAAAAAGAGGGGATTGGATAATTTATGCAATGTTGCTTAAGTTCTATGATATATAGCAATATATATGAAGTATAATGTTTGTTATTGTTAATTTAATACAGTTTGATTACTTTTGTATAAATGTGAATCTCCCTATGTCACAAGTGATAATTCAATAAAGGTATTTAAAAAAGAAAGACATCAGGTTAGGATATTCTTGTTAGTTAGCAATATGTCAGATAAATAGACTTTATGCTGTTGATATAAAGCTGAGAAGAAGGGAAATAATATGCATTTTTCTGGGGAGGGCTTACTGTATCCTGAAATGCTTCAGATTTTTTGCACTACTTGAATTACCCTTATTCTTTTTAAGAGGTATCATGAGGTCTGATCCTCTGCTGGGTAACTAGACATTACAATGTTGTATGAAAATGTCAGTGCTTTTGAAATGTTGTTTGTTATAGCATTCAGTCTAGTAAGTTCATTCTTGTTTTCTTTCACATTTCAGTCAACAAAGCCAAAAGTCAGCATTCCCTTATCTTCCATCCTTGAAGTTCGGACCACTATGCCTTTAGAGATGCCAGACAAGGATAACACTTTTGTACTGAAGGTAAGAGAGTCCAGTAGGCAGCAGTGATGTTCTCTCCTGCTCCAAAGATGATCAGTGAGTGTGGATACTAAGAACTGGTTTCTACAAGCCCATACTTCTGTGGGAAGGGTAACATTTTAATTTAGCTTTCATTGTATTCTTGCAACACCTTACACAGCTATGAATGCAAACTGGCAATGCATGTTTAAAACACTGATTTGTATAACTATATAGCATGTGGGGGGTTCTGCACTGAAAACGTGGAATATTTAAACTTTTATTTATACCTGGACTTTAAGAACATGATTTTGGTTTAAGTAAATGGTTATGAATGATTGCTTTGATTACTTTTGAAGTAGCCAGGCTAGCTTTTTACATTAAATTAGTAATGCAACAACTGAAACGCTCAAGCAGATATCTTATTAAAAGGATACAAGGCCTACACAACATTTCATACATGGACCAAATCAAAACAATGTCACTATACTCTGTGTCCTACACACTGCTAAGAGGTGACCTGTGTCTGGCATACAAGACATCCTCCAACTCATTACTGATGAATTTACTGCACATCAGCAAGTTCAATGCCATCAGAAATACTCAATCTAGGGATTTAAACCTCTTCTGCAATATAAACTGAATGGTTTGGAGGGACAGGTATATCTAGCAGAGGATACCATTGCTGTGGAACAGACACATAAAACTAAGTTCATCACTGTCCATATTGAAGTGCACATTAGATCTGTGGATGGGAAACAGAAAATTTACCCCTGGAATCCCCCATGTACTACTAATGGACAGAGGCAGCTCCTAAATGCTTTATCTCATACATGGGTCCCTTCTAATTATCTATGGTATGAACCCAGTTATTCTCTTTAGGGGTAATATATAATTATTGACTATGGGATGGGTAAAGTCAGTCTGTACCAAATGGGCTAGGTTATTTTGAGCACAAAAAGGGAATTGGATAGACTTAAAATGGCCCACAAAGGCAGCAAGCCTATTACTTACCAATAAACCTATGTACCTATAGCCAAAAGATGTTTCTCTTTAGCATGCTATAGTATAGAAAGTTAATATTAATTTTTTACTCTTCCTCACCATATTTCCAAAGATTGAAATCTAAACTATAGTCCTTCTGTTTCACAATGTCATGTACTCAGTTTGTGGAATAACAAGGGCTTATATTACTAAATGGCAAATGTACTAACAACAGCTGTGAGTCCGGGCACTTTAGATTGATAAATTCAGCTACAAGAGGCTCATAAAAGTATAAAGTGAAATGCTGTCACTCCTAATCTTTTATTTATTTATTTATTTATTTTACATTTGTTTACCAGGATAGTCCGATTGGACGGGTCTATATCACAATGTCAAAGATGCATTACTTCGAATGCGTCTTCGTCAAACCCATAAAAACGAAAACGGAAAACAGCGAAACTACATATGAGCGATTTCTTTCCCTGGGAAAGAAATTGCTTGTCCAAAAAAAAAAAAAATATATATATATATATATATATCTCATATATATATATATATATATATATATATCTCACTACACACAAAACAAAGTGGGGGGCTTTGCACCCCACACCCCCCAATGTGGGGGCTGTGCCCCCCACATCCCCAAACTAAATATACCAACTTCGAGATCATATTACAGTTTACAAAACAGCAAACTACCAGAGGCGGGCAATCGATTTCTTTCCCAGGGAAAGAAATCACTCGTATGCCTCTTCGCAGTTTTCAGTTTTCGTTATTTTAAGTTCGGTGAAGACGCATTCGAAATTATGCGTCTGCTATCTAATAGGAACCCCAACTGAACACAGATCCATTTACAGTGGAGGCCCGGGGAAAAATGCTCCACAATTAGATTAACATCAACATGGTAATACAAACAATAATATAACAGTGATAGTTGAGGTAAGTACAGACATAAAAAGGCTCATACAATCCAGTCTAAACAATAAACAATACATCAGCAGTAAGTTTACAAAGATAGAGAGTCTCATACATCAAAGCTTTAACATTGGATTAGTAAGCTAGGATAAAAGAATAAAAAATCATATGATTAGACATGACATATATTATTTCAAGTTGACAGTAAAATATCTAACTGTATCATATATACAGTAGAGATAACAGGAAGGAATGTGTAAAGTGTGCTCAGATTGTGAGATTCATGTGATGCATGGACTTAGCCATGTATTCATAAGATGTGATTTGAGAGCATTTTTGAAATGTGTGTTAGTGGGGGCAGAGGTCAGAGAATGGGGAGGTTATTCCAGGATCTAGCTATGGCATGAGAAACGAGAACTTTCCCTGAGTTGTTAGCTTTAGAGATGCAGAGGAGGGATTTCTCAGTAGATCAGAGAGGACGATTAGTTCTGTATGGAGAAAGTAATTGGGTTAGTGCTGGGGTTTTTTCAGGATGTCTAACAATATTGAAGGCAATGACTAGCTGGTGGTAATTGAGTAGCTGGGGAAGTTCTAACCATTCTAACCATTTTGAAGGTGGAGTTGTTAGCAAACTTGGCAATTTTATTGTAACATGATTCAAGTAATAATTGGCATGGCATACATTAGAGTGGAGAGTAAATGGGTTTGGGCTAGAGTGATGCGTGCCTGTTCTGAGAGGAATAGTTTATGCGTATATGGAGCTCCCATTTTTTTGTGGACCTTTTTTATGGTTTGTGAGATATGGACATCGAAGAGTAGGCTATTGTCAATTTTTACACTGAGGATTCATACGAATTACCTGGTCAGAGGGAGATATGATGGTACCATTTTTGGAAGAGATTGAAAAGGAAAGGGAGTAGGTATAGATTTGTTGGGGGTGAAAAGTAGCAATTTTGCCGTATTGGGGTTTAGGATTAGTTGGATATCAGCAAACTTTCTACAGAAGTGAAGGATTCTTGTGTGAATTGTACAGTGGAAAGTGATGGAGCAGAGCAGATAAGAGTCGAATCGTCAGCATACTTTATAAGGGAGGCATGCTAGGTGGAGGTGTGTAGATTGTTGGTAAATATGGAGAAGAGCAGTGGGCCTAAAATTGAGCCTTGCGGTATGCCTATCATAGCTGGGAGTAAAGGAGATTGTATGCCTTGCCATTGAACTGATTGCTGACTATGTGACAGATAGCTTTTAAACCAGGTAATAGTGAAAGGAGTAAAGCATAGGGAGGCCAGGGAGTCTAAACGTTTGGAGTGTGAGACCATATCAAATGCTTTTGAGAGATCTAAAAATATTGCAGAAACAAAATTATTGTTATTTCTGTGAAGGTTGACCTGGTTGGTGAAAGAGAGGAGAGCAGTTGTTGTGCTGTGATTTTTTGCCAGAAGCCATGTTGTGTGGAGGAGAGAAGATTGTGTGTGTTTAGGAATTTTATGACTTGAGAGTGAATACGTCTAAAGCAGTTTAGATAAGGGGCATAGAATGGCAATAGGATGGTATTCTGAGAATTCATACGAATTACCACCTTTATGAAATGGTATAATGTACGAAACTTTCCGGAGTTGGGGGATGTAGGCTTCCTGTATGGAGCTGTTGATGAGGATAGAAACTGGGTAAGATAGAGATTCAGCAGCAATTTTTTAGGAAGTTGGCTGATAGACTGTCAGCTGCAAGGGTGGTTGGCTTTATTTTTAGGAGGAGTTTTTAATAGTGGAAGTGAGAACTGGTGAGAGAGAAAAGGAGGGGATATTGTTGGTGCATTTGGTAGGCATATGTGTATGGTTGATATTGGATAGCTGGGAGGATAGAGTTGGGATGGATTCTGTAAAATAGTGATTAAATTGGGATGCTATGTCTTTGGTATTGTTGTCTGAGGAAGGGGCTTTTGATGATTACATCTTCTTGTTGCTGGTCAGCAGCTATGGATGAACCTGAGAGGTGTGTATTCAGATAATGAGGACAAAAGTGTGCCAGCACTACGAGCAAGTTCCAGTCAGTGGAGGGATATAGTATGGTATCCATGTGTGGTCTTCTGGTTGTTGAATGGCCTTCATACCTAAAGTAGGCATGATGTGTGGTCTAGTCAGGAACCACTGCATACAATAGATGGATAGATCAAACAAATGCTAGAGAAAACATGATTGATATTAAGTTGGTTTATTTAATGCTATGTCTTAATCACCAGTGACAATGCTCAGTATACCATGATACTAATAATGACCCCATTGCTAGGGAAAGAAGTCATAAATCTTAGCAGGCCTTTGCATGCATATGCAGGGACTAATTAACTGGCAGGTTTAACTGATTGTTGAGTTGCCCTTTGCAATATATAAATAATAATTTGGGCTGCATTAATTCTTGTATAAAATCTAGAAGATATAACTGACTAAAGCTGTGATATTTCATTTCTTTTAGGAAAGGTGGGATTGGCTGCAAAATAGTAAATGGGAAGCAACAACTGTCCTTTTAAAACAGCACAGATAAAACAAGAACAATCTGAAGGGTGGTATATAAAACTAGGCAGAAGAATGCATGGATTTAATTTCAAGCCCTTATGTAACCTTATCTGATGATGTGTGTAGACAGGAAAGTAAATCATATAATCTGATTTGTACTTTATCCTGTGTGCTTTATTGGGAACTATAAAATCCTATTTATAATCCCCAGATATTTTAACAAGTAGCATTTCAAATGATCGCAAACCTTTTTGTAGCAGTTTGAAACTATATGCCTTATTATTAAAAGATTATTATTTTTCCATTCCCTTTATTGTCTGTATTCATAATCAGAACGTGGCATTCTCTACTGCTTGCAACAGTTATTTTTCAGAGTTTAGATGTAAGGGTGAGCATTGGTACACCACAAGACACAATCCTTTACTACCCTAGTGACAAAAATACTAGTATACTGACCCTGATGCAGGTCTATGCCTCCATTATAGAGTGACAGTGTGATGTGGGGACAAAAGCCCATGAGGGTGAGAATTTGTTGTTTTCCTATATTCAATGTTTATATACCTTGGATTTGTATAACAGTATACATCTGTATAGAATTCTAGTATACCTAGTTATTTTTACTTTAAAGCATTGTATTGCATAGAGTCCTTGATTCCTCTGTTCAAACATGTGTTGTTGGACTGGAACCCTCCAATCTTAATTCTTACTTCTGACTTTACATATATCCTCCTAATTAACCCTATTAGTCTCTAAGGGAATGCAAATGGTACCATTGCCCTGCTCATAAAATCCTAGCTGACTGACTCTACCAAATGAATTTTCTGTGCCAAGAACCACCTGAAGTAGCAGCATTTTCTTATACTCTGCATCCCTCCTGATATGCATTGCTCTGTTAATATTATCAGATGTTTGCCTCTCCTTCATAAAACCGCATTGCTTCATATCTATCAACATTCTCTTAATTAGTATAGACATAAACACCTTATAATCCTTGTTTAAAATTGAAATTGGTCTACATGAAGCTGGGACTGGAGTGTCATTACTGCCTTTGGGTAATACAGACACCACAGCTCTCTTCCAAGATGCTGGCACACACCCTCTTTTTAAAATATTGTTAAATAAAACCTTCCAGATCTTTATCACTTTCTTCCCTTCTAACATCCAAACTTCCACTGGAATATCATCTGTTCCTGGAGACATCCCTAATGATTGACTGTACATTACCAGGTTTACGTCATCTATTAATTCCTGACCCTCATCTTTCTCTGTTCTTGGCACAATTAATTCTTCTATAAATAGTTCCATTTAGGCATTTCCTTGGTTTCACCATTCCTTGACTTTATATTAATTTGCTTACAATTTTGAAATATCTCTAATGTATACGTAGGATCTATGCTAAGTTTTCTTTTCATAGACTCCCAAGGTTTTGCAACAACCCTTTCTACTTTCTGCTCCTTAAATCATTGTGCTAAAAAGGTTTTGTACCCTGGAGTTATCAAAAAAAAATTGCTTAAAAGCATCCTTTCTAAACTCATGCATATTATCCAAGTACTTCCTTAATTTCCCATTAGCCCTTCTGCTGCAAAACTTTAACCTTTGACAACCCTTGTAAATAATTCTTGTTATTTTTTCCCACATCTTTTTCTCCCTCCCATACGTTATACTTCATTCCCTACTCCTTAGATATCCCATCTGAACAAATGTCTGTCTTTCCAAATAACTCTCAAATCATTTCCATTACCATTTCCTTAAACTCCTTTCTCTTTAACAAAAAAGTAGGAAAGAGTCAATGTTTCATCTTTACTTTCATTTCTGTATCTCTCCTATGCATCATTTAAATTATTTTACTAGGCTATAACCTATCCTGATACTGTATGCCATTCTCCTGACTCTTACAGCTTTACCAGAGCTATTACTTACCAGTCATAGCACTACCATTGCTGGTGACTGGTCACACAGCTTGTGCTGCCTTAACTTAATGCTCTCTTACATTTTTTCTATTTTTTTCAGTACTCCAAGCCACCCATTGGGTCAGTTGAGTCTCCACTCCCCATAACAAGCAGTGGAAACCTCTAAAATCTCACCTGCACATTGGGCACCCACAGACACTGTCCTGCAACTAAAGAGACTAAAAACTAATGTAGGTGCTTAAATTCCGAGTGTCTAGACAGTAAAATACCTTAACTGCACTAACTTAAACAAGTGTTAGTGTGTTAGTACATTCTGTTGTATAGTTCCTTAATCAAACCACTGTACTGACAAGCACATCAGCAGGAAGCAACAGCTGCATAACCCTCTCCAGTAAATGTTCTCCCCCAACTAAAGTCTATTTTCTTTTAAGAAAAACTTAAATCTATAGAATAGCATTCCATTACCTTTCTTGTTTCATCTGTAACTTATCCCAGCTTTAATTTTATATCACCAGGTATCATCATAACACCAGGTTTCCCACCTGATTCCAGGCTAGATTGCTAAATGCCTGGGACACAAGTAATTCTGTAGCAGCACGTCTCCAGATTGATTATCTTGGCTGCAATTCAGGTCATAATTATGATATGCCCAGAGATCTAAAATTAAACATCCCCCAGAACCCTTAGGTCTACTTGCAGTTAAAAAAAAAACAAAACTACAACAATAACAGGAAATATAAAAACTAAGGGGAAATCAAAACCATTAAATGTTCTCACTGCAGCTGCCCTTAATTTGGTTCTGTTGTTTGTCCTAGGTGCTTAATGGCACTGACCCCTTTCCACTGTCTCTCACTCACATTGTTTTCCCTGTTAGTTCTGAGATAATTTTCCCACCTATTTCAAGCTTTCTCACTTACCCGGCCACTTCACTTGGTAGTTTATGTCGGCATTGTCAGCTGACTACTGATCTGAGCCTGCCTGCTCCTTTCCCCTACCCTGCCCACATTTTCCACCCACCTGCACTATCTTCCAATTTATAGACACAAAACCACACCCACATCTCACCCACCACTTCAACCAATCCCAAAAGAACAATACAATTGCAAACATTAACAAGCCTCCAGCCTCCACCCACCAAGTCCTCTTACCAAATTCTGTACCATCATACTGTCACCACCAACCAAACCACCACCCACAAACCCCAAGTAACTATGTTTACCTCTCATCTATTACTACTAGCTACCCTTGTTACACTTTACACCATTACCTGCTATCATATTCATGAATTGACTTACTTCCACTTTACTGTTTTCCCTAAAACCTTGACCATATTATTTTCCCTCTTCTTATTACATGTATACTTATTCAAACTGGATTGGCTCTTGTATACGTGTAACCATACAGTATGATTTTCTAGTGACACTATAGTTATAATAATATAAAGTGATTAACATGCTTATCTACTAACTCTTAACTTAGAATGTAGGATGTATTTTCTGACCTCGCAGACTAATATTTCCATTGTCCAAAACATATGTCCATTGGTCAGCCTAAGCAGGCCTGGAGATTACCTCCTCATCTATATTACACCTGTACAATATTTTCATCAATAAAACACATCATACAATATTTTTCATTATAGGAAACATCTTTCAATCATGGATAGGGCCATTGTCCAGAACGGAACTTCCTTGCACTTTCTTTCACAAAGCAATAAAGTCTTACATCAATTCAAGATCTGTATTTCTGCCACTTTATCTTTGTACCCCTTGTGCCACTTGACCTCCTCCTTTCTCTCTCTTCTTTGACCATTCATTATCTTCCACTTCTACTTTGTCTTCCTCCTCATCTTTCCTCTGAACTCTCCTCTCCATCTGGTAGACACATACAGAACAGAACAGAAAACAAAACACACATAGCTAAGCACCATTTGTCTGGATACCACATATGCATACTCTCCCACTTCCATGCCAAGGTTATCTTGCAAGGTCTAAGCTTGACATGCCTTTTTAAGCCAAGTAATCATTAATGTCATATCCACAATCTGTAGAGGTCTAGGTCTGTCAAAACTCCATATTTTCCACTCCTGGAATTTTGTGTTTCTCCTCCTCCATTGAACTTCATTATTCTGTTATCTCTTTCTCTCTTAAGTCACCTTGATTGGTCCACAGTGGTCTTCTCCTTTTTGTTCCAGTGGTCTTTTGTGGAAGTATATGTCTATAGTCCTCTTCCTCCCTTCCTTCTATCCTTTTTGTCAGGGGCTCTGTTCCACCTTGCCCGCCTTATCAAACACAAACTGGTAACTTAGTCAGGTTTACTTATTTTCTCACTTCTGAAGGAGCATATTTGTCAGCCCCCTTTCCTTTTTCTCCTCCCATCAGGGTTGTCTTTGCCTGCTCTGCCTGTTGAATATGTCATGCTGCTTGATGCTGTGGCACCACGTCTCCACATCCCTTTACTTCATTCATGCACTGTATTCATTGGCACTCCCCTTCCTGCACCACCTAAGAGTGTTTGTATCTATTATTGTTTCCACTTAAAACCTGATGACCTCCTCCCTAGTATGGCAATACTGTACCACTCCCTCGCCAGTTGATTTTTATAATTGTCAGTTACAACTGGTGGCCTAGTCCCCTCTTGCTTTGATTGCCATAGCACAAATCCAGTCTCCACTGTTCACTGATGAACCAGTCCTGAAAAGTCTTCCACTAACTTCATGTTTATACTCCATATCACCAGACCCCCTTTCTAGGCCGCCTGACAATATGCCTTTCCTTTGAAAGTGGGCCAGTATATTTTTTCCTAGTCAATGTAATTCACTGACCTGTGACTCCAGCCTGCTGCTCTCCCTAATCAACTTCCTGACCCATTTGTGAACAATTTTTGTTGTTTATCTCAATAGTTGGGGTACAGTTAGCACTCCTAAGAAATCAATTGCAGACTGATTATGAGAAAGTTCCTTTATCTCCTCAGCATATACCAGCTTACAGTACTTCTAAAACTCCACTAGTAGCTGAAAAACCTGCTCACAATATGTCAGCCTTTTCATTCTGAAATACATGGCTGTTCTGCAAGTTGTGAATGTCAATGGAGCAACTCCAATGATTTTTGTGCAGTAGTGTAATTATCCAAGCCATTTTCTTAAAATCGAAATAATTATCTAGTATGTTTAAAACCTTGGCTCATTTTGTTTCTTCATCCAAGCCATCCATCTTTAGGAGGTTGGTTCTGCATATCTCATAGCCTCATTTATTTATTTATTGGCATTTGTTTAACAGGATAGTCCACTGGGCCAAGCAGAGCCCATTTTCAGTGGAGGCCTGGGGGGAAAAGCTCCACAAGAAATATAATTATAATATAAACAGTAAGGATAAATTAGTTTCAGTGTAGCTGAGCCAAGCCAATGTAGTTCATGCCAAGCATTCCAAAAAATCTTGGTCTTATACTTGCAGTCTCCGTGAACTAGCTGTGGTCTACCTCAAAGAAACCTTTAATACTTCTCACCACTGACTATTTTAGGACCACTTCGAAATGCACCACATCCCTCCTTTCTAACTGACTGACATACAAATCACAAAAATATTTGGAAAAACAAAATGTGGGTCTGAATTCACCAGTGCTGTGGTAGAGTTTCTACTAGGCACATCAGGTGAAGAACCAGTGAGAAGCAACTATAAAAAAAGTTACTGCCAGTGCTACACTTGGCATCACCCAAGTGGTGAGAAAGACTTGCCTCCTCACACTCATTATCCCATGCAACCTTTCCTATCCACACCTGATAGGCAGTAATGTTCTCTACAGTTAAATATATGACTTTCCATATTACTTTAATGACCATAAACCTATCACAAGGAAAAGCAATATGGAAAATTTTATGAAACTTCATTACAAGCTAAAAGTGTTGCTAAACCTTTCATTTGATGTTATTTTCATTCATTCTTCAATAAACTGGTCACAGATCTGTCCTCAGATCTGACTCAGCCATTTTTCTTTCATACTCTTGGATCCAACTCTCGAGCACCTCCCATTACCCATAATGCTTCTTACTGCTATATTACCCCAGGTCTCATTTGCTGCTCTAATGGTTTGGACATGGATCATGCTATTTCAAGCTCTGGGTTGTATTATACAGGTTTTTCTTGAGTAAAAATAGAATTTGTTTTTTCTTTCTACTCTTCTTTTATTTTTCGTCTATACCCTTTCCTCCATTTACTAATTTTTTTTTTTTGCGATTTTCTCTATTCTTTCTACCCGTGTTTGGGTATCTCTTTTTACTATTGCTGGTATCCCCTTTACTTTTGTCTTTTGTAACTACCTATTTAAGAGTAGTTACTTAATTATCATTGTTGGTAATTTTTCTTTTTCTCTATCCCTTTAAAAACAGTTCTCTTGTCTCCTCCATAACATGGCTGAAAGGCCCTAACTTCCACCTACCAACCACACAGTAACATTCCCTTCTCTAACATGCAGCCCCACTTACTGAACTACTCTACCACTGAGCTATACAAACTCAAATATATTAATTCCACCATACCTACCACAAAGCCCATCAGATTAACTAAACCTCTCCTCAAAATTCAATCTATGTGTATTCCTACAAACACAGCTCCAAATTTGTGGTGATGTGCACCGCAACCTAGGTCCCACAACTGATACTACCAACCTCACTAGTCCAAACATCCAACATGCAATTAACTGTAAAAACCCTGTAACCTACTTATACTTGGTATGTACACTAAAGTATCTTGAACAAAATTGATGAACTACACACCACACTCGCCACTTACAACCCAGACATTACACTACCTGGCTCAAACCCCACATTAAGAACAATGAGATACTTCCCCCAGGTTATAATATAGTCAGGACTGATAGAACTGTCAAAAAAGGTGGAGGCGTCACCATACTGTACAAGACTGTCCTCAAGGTATATCTTATACTTAAAGAAATCCCAACATCGAACAATGCAGAAACCCTATTCACCAAAATTCAAATCAGTCAACAGAAGCAACTAAACCTAGTGGGCATTTACATACCCCCAGGTGACAACATACCTACTCTCGAATCTATACTAAACTGGACATCCACAAACCTCCCACAGTAGACACTCCTCCTTGGGGACTTTAACATTGACTCGAAATGTATCAACACAACTATCCCCTCTAATCTCATCAACCTGTATTCATCCAAATATCCATCTGCATTGAGAAAAATACAAACAAGGAATCCATACTAGACTGGATCCTTACAATCAACACATCTACTGCCCAATATTATGGTACACTTAACAAATGGCCTTAGTGACCATTTACCCACATTCATAGTAAGACAACACCTGCAAACCACTAAAACAACCACCCTACATGAAATCCATAATTCAAAAAAATTCATACCTGAGCATTTCATTAATGCACTAAAGTATTGCAGCTGGGCTCCCCTAACAGCCCTCACACTAGACAAGGCAGTGGACAACTTCATTTCTGCCTTTTTAAACATATTAAATTAGATAGTCTCCCTACAGACAATTCGAATAAAAACCAACCCAGCCCCATGGCTCTCTAAAAACACAAGAACCCTCCTAAAACTTAGGGATAAAGCTTGTGATACATGGTATCACAATAAGACTGATCACAACAGGCCAATCTTCCTCAAACTATGTAATAAAGCAAAAAAAAAACAAAAAAAAAACAGATAAGGCAAGATAAGAAATATCACTACACAAAGCTACAAGTAAAACATACCACTACCCCCCAAAAATTCTGGGCAGCTGTTAACCAAGTATTATAACCAGGCAAACCCACTACCCCTTCCCCCATTGTCAGAGGAGATAATATAGAGATAGCTACCCAATTTAATAACTACTTCACTTCTTCCATCCTTAACCTAACTAGCAACGGCCAAACTTGCACTCCCCCTCAACCAATTAGCAAACCAAACCCGTACCCCCCATTCACTCTCAAGCCAGTTCCTACCAATACAATATACAAGTACCTCACTAAGCTAAAACCCACCACTTTGGCAATTGACAAACTCCCTACAGAGTACCTCAAAATTGCCATTAGTGCTATAGCTTATCTCATCTCAGTATTTATCAACCAGTCTATCAATGAGTATATAATTCCAGCCCTTTGGAAAACTTCCTACATAATACCCTTGCACAAAGGTGGTCCCTCAAATGAACTTACCATCTACCGACCCATAGCAGTCTTATTCACCTATCAAAAATTCTTGAAAAATGTATCCATTCTCAACTGATGAAACATTTACTTACAAATAGTCTCCTCACCAACACCCAACACAGTTTTCGCCCATCCCATAGCACCACCACAGCACTCATATCCTTCACCAACACTGTCAATCAATATAGGAATCTTCCTCAATCTGTCCAGAGCATTTGATGCAGTATCCCACAGCAAACTACTTACTATCCTAGCCAAATTCAACCTAAGCCACCCCTCCTTGCTCTGGTTTCAGGACTACCTATCCAACCACCACCAAGCACTTAAATGGCATAATTCCCTCTTCCCCCTTCTCGCAGTAACAGTAGGTGTACCACAGGGATCCATTCTGGGAACCCTACTATTTAATATCTTTTTACAAGCACCCTCCACACTGCCACCCAGCAAGCTACAGTAGTCCAGTATGCAGATGATACTACAGTGATCTGCTCAGCCTCAGCACTCCAAACCCTCCACGCCTTCTCCAATGTCAAAAAGTGATTACAAAACTCACAACTAATACTTAGCCCCACCTTATGCTTTCCCACCCTACAACACTATTGACTCGTCTGCTCTTTTCTCCATCAGTTCTGCCAATAACAACCAAATCTCCCCAGTATCACAAGCTAAACGTCTTGGTGTAATACTTGGCCAAAACCTAAAGTTTGACAAACAAACCATATCCAAAGTCCATAAAAAACTTGTAGCCCTATACTGCTGCAAAACTATCTAACCAAAGACCCCAAAATTACTATATCCAGGACTCACCTTCTCTATGCATTGCTCTGTGCATCCCCTGTATTAGCAAACCTTAACAAGACAGACAAACAAATTGTCCATGTGCTATAATAAAATAGCTAGATTCGCAACCAGCTCTAATTTCCGCTCCTACCACTATCAGTCATTAAAACCACTGCCACTCATTAAAACAACTAGGTTGGCTAGAACTCCCCAACTTACTAAACTATAACCAACTCACCGTGGCTCATTACTTGCTGTACCACACAAACAAGATTCCTGATCTCTCAGTCTTATTCAACTTTCACAGTTCTGCTCGCCAACTAAGATCCACAAACAAAGCTCTTCTTGAAGTAGTTAAGTGTAGACACAGTGCTTTTGACTCTCTGTACTCCTACACAGTTGATAAAATCTGGAATTCTCTTCCACCAGATATCAGATTGCAAAACAGCAGTACCACCTTTAAAACCCAATTAAAAGCCCACCTCAATCTCATCTGGCAATGTACCTGTACTGACCATGGCTAGCCCTACTACCATCATTCAGATAAATCTTCCTGTGGCACTACTCACAGGTCAAACAAAAAAAAAACTACCATAATGCACTGTATTTTAAATGAATGTATATAACTGTATATAGCATTACTGCGCCTTCTTACTCAAATACATTATATTTTCTACTTTACTACTGTACACTCTATATTGTACACTTTTGTAACTTATCATCATCCTATGCCATGATATGCTATTGTTTGCTCTATAAATTTGTACTCATTTGTGACTTTTGTATTTTTATCATGTATGTGGAGCTATGTTGTATTTTTGTATTTTGTATTTTTATGATCACCATGTATGTGGAGCTTTTCTTCCTGGGTCTCCGCTGAAAACGGGTACCTGATTGCCTAGTCAGACCAACCCAATAATCAAATATAAGATAAAATAAATAATTTACTTTATTACCCTGCATTTGTACCGTGTTCTTTATTGGTACATGAAATAGTTGTTTGATGCATTTCAAGACTTTCGATTAAGTACCCATGCGCCTGTAAAATGTCATTTCTATACATTCTAGCCAGTTTTACCTTGCAAAATTACATGTAAATTTTGTCTGAGTTCCTGCTGAAAAATTCAGTTTCCATTCTAAATAATCTCATATATTTCTTCATAAATATATCCTCTTTTTTATATTTTCTCTTCTAGGTCCTCCTGGAATATGCTCATTCCAAATCAAGTTGCATTCCCCACCCATAAACAATATTCCCGGATGAAAGCTATTTCTCCCCAAATTTTCTTATGCACCATAACACTAGTTTTAAATGGACTATAAATACATGCCAGTGTAATTCTCCTTCCCTGCCAGTAACCCCTTATTACACTAAGCTAACATTGTTGTTTTTTCTCTTCCCTTCTTTTCTGAAACTATTGTAGCCCTTTTTCATTGTCAGTATTATTACCCTTTTTCCTCTGTCCCTAATATTCTGCTGAATATCCGTTCTGAAGTCCTTTCTTTGCCAAAGTCACATTTATTTTATTTTTATTTTTATTTAACATTTGTTGACCGGGAAAGTCCGACTAGGTTCCACAGATCCTGTTTTCAGCTGAGGCCCGGGGAGAAATGCTCCAGATGCATGTCTTTTAGAATTTTTTATATTCTAAAAAAACATATTCACATTCACATACTCATTTATATCCAAATGTGTCTATTGTAACATTGCTATTTTCACCCTGCACTTCTTAATATATACTTTTTTACTTTTTGTCTATGCCTGCAGTGCTATTGACATTCTATGAAAAAAAATAGTAAGTCATTATGGTAAGAAGCTATTACTTTCACATATTCTTCATGACAGTTCCTTTGAATATGTATTTCCAGCTTGGAAGTTATACTCACATACACGTTTGGCAGGCTGGTCTTGTATGAATACACTGCTTCTAATCTCTGTCTGAGCCCATGTCACATTTGCCCAGACTAAGAAACTTTGAAACTCCCAACCTCTTTTAACTCGGAGCAAATGCAGAAAACGTTTTATACTTTCCAAAGGAGAAATTGCCTCTCTACATAGGAGTAGCTGCCCCAGATAAACAGCTACACCTGCATGCTGGTACTTGCACTCCTTGCACAGAAAATGTATGTCCTTGTCCCATCTCTTTTTCCCTCCTAGATGTGAAAATCACCTTGCTTTCATGCAATTAACTGATTCTTAACCTTAAGAAAAAGTGTGCAGCCTTAAATGAATAAACTAAATTGTGCACTGCTGTGGTTAATAAACAGGTTATAAAGTTGCCAGGAATGCCACCACCTGCAAAGACATTTACTTATCTTAGTATCAAACTTTCATTTATTTTCATTTAACTACTTTCCATTTCCACTTCGTATACTAATCATGATGCTTTTTATACAAATGCATCAGAGCATATTCTTCAGTTACCTCCTGATGAACTGATTTTAGTTCTAGACTTATCACAATTATGTTTCTTATACAAATGCCTCAAAATACATTATACAGTCATTTCCTGTTCAACTGCCTGCAACTGCAGACTCACCGTCTTCAACTGCTGGTACCTGTTATTGAAAAAAATAACAGTTAATAGCTTTACTGATGCAAGAAGCAGTAACACTGGAAAAAAGAAGTTACGTACTCACCGTAACATTCCATGTTTGTAGTCCATCTCACCCTTCATCCTCTGCTCCGACTTTGCCGATTACAAAGCTCAAAGTCTCTCAGTTGGCTCATGGCAAGGTAGGTATCCCATAGTGCACTAGTAAGAATCCCCAGATCTTGTTTGCTGCTGACTATAAAAGTGATAGAAAAGTTTTCCACAAGGAACAACAAAGATGAAAGGTCTCCGCCCTACCAAAGACAATACTATCCTGTCTCCAGATCCTCCAAGGATACATGGACGGGGGTAGGTGGGTGGCTCCGTAAGAATGAAGGGCGGGATGGACTACAAACATGGAATGTTATGGTGAGTACATAACTTCTTTATGTTCTGTAGTCCTATTTCGCCTTCATTCTTACATATGGGACAGCGTCCCTAGAATCATTTTCTCGTGTGGCTCACGGGAATATACTCCTAAGAACCGTGGAACCAAAGGAAGCTCTACCCCTTGAGGCAAAATCCAATTTGTAATGAGTAATAAAGGTATGAGGGGTAGCCCAAGTTGCTGCTGCAAATATACTGTCAATTGGGACTCTGGCTTGAAAGGCAGCAGATGTGGATATGGATCTGGTAGAATGAGCCTTAATTTTAAACGGAAGTTCCTTTCCATTGGAAGAGTAGATAAATGAGATACAGTTGGAAATCCAATTTGATAGAGTTACCTTAGAGCCTGGCAGACCTATCCTAGTTTCAGAAAAGGATACGAACAATTGGTCTGATTTTCTAAGTTCCTTGGTTCTATGTAGATAGAACCGTAACTGTCTGTGAACATCAAGTTGATAAAATTTATATTCTGCATTGTTTGAATTATTAGGAAAAAATACTGGCAGTTCGATAGTTTGGTTCAAATTAGACTGAGAGCAAACTCTGGAGATGAAAGAAGGGTTTGTACGAAGGAAAACTCTGTCTCTATGAAAAATCAAGTAAGGATGTTTGACTGACGGTGCTTGTAACTCTGACACCCTTCTAGTGGATGTAACAGCTACTAGAAAAATGATCTTCCAAGACTGGAACTTCAGTTCACAAGAATGTGCAGGTTCAAAAGGCGGGGAAGTAAGTCTGGACAGAATGAAATTTAGATCCCAAAGAGATACGGGTTCCTGAAAGGGAGGTCTTAGCATGGTAATGCCTTTAAGGAAAGTTTTACACAATCTGTGAGCCATCAGATTAGGCTCATGTTGTCCCAAATGAAAACTGGATATCGCTGCCAGTTGAACTTTAATTGTAGCAGCAGCTGATCCCTGATGGAAAAGTTCGGTTAGGAATTCTAACACCAAGGGAATGGATGCCGTGTAAGGATCTACATTTTTCTCTTTTGTCCAGAGAAAATCTTCTCCATTTGCTAGCATATAATTTCCTTGTGGAAGGTTTGTGGGAAGACGTGAGGATATGGGTCACTGCAGGAGAAAAATCATGAGGCCTGACTAGGGTTGGAAGTGGAGCAACCACGCTGTCAAGTTGAGGGTGTGGACGCAGGGGTGAAAGGGAGCCTGGCATGTGTGTCAACAGGTCTGGAACTGGGTCCAGAGTCCATGGATCGTCTAGGAGATGAGGCCCGAGAAAGGGGAACCAAATCTGATGAGGCCAGTAAGGATTGATCAGAATCATTTTGCTTTATGGATCACTTTCGATGTGAGCGGAAAGGGGGGAAATGCATAAAGAAGTCCCGGAGGCCAATTGTGAACAAGTGCATTTCTCGGTGACTCCCCCAGGGGGGGGATAAGGGAGCTGTAGCTGCTGCATTTGGCATTGATTGGACTGGCAAACAGATCACAGCAAGGCTGTCCCCATTTGCAGGAAATCTACGCTGCAACTTTCTGATTCAGAGACCACTCATGCGACATCAAGATTGCCCTGCTGAGCTTGTCGGCTATCACATTGGTTGTCCCCAGGATATGCGTTGCTACTAGAAAGTGCTGGGAAGATATCGCCCACTGCCAAACATGAAGAAACTCTCAACATAGGGGGTAAGATCTGGTTCCTCCTTGCTTGTTTAAATACCATAACACTGACATATTGTCCAATTGGATTACTTTCGTCCCTAGAGGAAGAAAGTCGTGAAGTGCTTGCAACGCTAGTAGCACTGCTCTCATCTCTAGGACATTGATATGTAAGTGAGCCTCATGATCTTGCCGTGTGTCTTGGACAGTCCTGCCTAGATAATACCCCCCCACCCTATCAGGGAGGCATCTGTGGTCACAGTAGCAACAGGTTGGCAAGGAAGGAAGGGTGTTCCTGCCGTCAGTTGATCAGGCTGAATCCACCAACAAAGGTCCTTTTTGCAGGATTCCATTATCAGAATATGATGAGACAAAGGCAGTTGTTGAAGAGACCACTTGGAAAAGAGTAGCCATTGAAGGATTCACATATGCAGTCTGGCTAGTGGAACTAGAGTTATGGTAGAAGCCATGGTCCCTAAAAGTTTCAGCACTGTCTTGGCCTTGACTCTTTGTTGAGGAAGTAAGCTGTATATCTGTTGTCTGAGATTTTGAATTCTGTCTGCAGGAAGATGAGCCATCATGGCGACTGTGCCTATTTCTGCACCTATAAAAGTCACAAATTGAGAGGGCGACAAGGCAGACTTTTCCCAGTTTATCGTAATTCCTAGCTGGGTGCAGAGCTGGATGGTTGAATCTCTGGCTTGTAGGAGTAGGTGCCTGGTGGGTTGCGGTCAGGAGCCAGTCGTCTAGGTACGGAAACACTTGAAATCCAAGATGTCTCCAGTGAGCTGTCACTACTGCCATGCATTTGGTGAACACCCTAGGGGCTGTGGTGAGACCAAAGGGCAGAGCATAAAATTGGTAATGACTGGCTCCCAGCCAGAAGCGTAGATGACTCCTCAATGCTGTGTCCATTTTGATGTGGTAGTACACATCTTGGAGGTCTGTGGAGCACATCCAATTGTCTTCCCTAACAGAGGGAGTATAGACTGCAGGGTTACCATTCGGAAATTGGACTTCTTTACTGAGACGTTTAATTTGCTGAGGTCCAAAATGGGCCTCCAGTCCCCTGTTCGTTTTGGCACTAAAAAGAATCTGGAGTAAGTTCTGAATCCTATCTGGTCTGCAGGGATGTTTTGGATAACTTTCTTTGAAAGCAACTTTTGAACTTCTATGGTTGCTTGATCCCTGTGAGTGGGTGGAACATCTGGGATCATCTTGGGGGTGTGAGGTGGAAGAAAGAAGGGTATGGAGTATCCTCTGGTGAATATTTTTTGTACGCACTTGTCTTGGGTGATGTTGAGCCAGGCTTCTGGATACAAAGATAAGCGACCCCCGACTGGCTGCAGAGAAGTGCAGCCGGGATCCACTTCAGGAGCGCTGATAGGGATGACCATGAAAGGAATCCCAGCCACCCTGGTTTTGCAGACCCCCGCCTCTAGGGTGACGTCTACCATTAGCTCCTCCTCCTCTGCCTCTGAAGGAGGAATCACCCTGTGCGTTCGGGAAAAATCTCTGGGATTTCTTGAACCACATTTTCCCACCTCTCTGACCCTTGGGGTATGGTCTAGAAGGGACAGTAAAACGTACTCCCATGGCAGAGAGAGTTTTCTCTTCCTGTTCGCAGCTGATGAGTGTATCTTTTACCTTTGGTTCAAACAAAGAGGAACCGTCAAAGGGGGTGTTGGTAAAAGTAGATTTGAAGGGCTCCGTAAAATTACATAAGCACATCCAGGAGTGTCTCCTTAGGGAAACTCCTGAACCCGCTGCCCTACTCTCTCCATCTGCTGCATAGGATATCAGTCTCACTGAGGAGTTAACAATGGAGTTTAAGGTGGACAACTGAGCAGTACCTATGATAACTATTACTAAATCTAAGCTATATTATATGCAAAATATCAATAAAAACTATAATAGTAATGAAAAATATCCAACTTAGCCATGGCCAAGCAAGAAGCACTTCTGAACTAGTAGATGTGGCAAACGAGATCTGGGGATTCTTACTAGTGCACTATGGGATACCTACCTTTCCACGAGCCAACTGAGAGACTTTGAGCTTTGTAATCGGCCAAGTCTGAGCCGAGGATCGGCTCCGAACTCGTATGTAAGAATGAAGGTGAGATAGGACTACAGAACATCAAACATTTCCATGCTTTCCATTTTCTAGCCTTTCTTTGCAATGTGTTCCTTGTCTGTAGCATAAATTAATAACATTAATTTATACTTTCTCCTATATAAAAATATTTTGGTACACATATAATATAGTCAGTACACTTTCCCATCTTTGTCCAACAGCCCAAGATCACAACATTGTTTATATACAGCCCATACCTCTCAACCTCTTAGAACAAGAAATCTGGACAAAGCCATAAATAATGGGCAGACAAAGGCCTCAAAATAGGGGCATTTTTTTAAATGTTGCTCTTACAAACTTAGAAAGTTGATAGAATAACAGATTTGAGTTGGCATGAATTTTCTGAAGGGTATAAATCCTGAAACTCAAATGTCTGTCATTATATTTTGACTAGGATCCTCAATGATTTGCCAGTGATTTGCTAGAAAACCACAATTTTATGAAAAATAGACCAAAAATATGAGGCAGAAATCTGGACAGTCTGCCAAAAGCTGGACAGTTGACAGGTATGATCCGCCTTTATTTTGTTGCAGTATAAGCCTGTTTGCATTTTAGTCAAGAAAAAGTACTTTCATACTGTAATATTACTAGTATGAACAGCAGTCACTGATCAGACTCCCCATCTCATATTTAACAGACCTCTGTGTACTATACAGAATTACTGTACACTATAACGAGTTTACTATGCACACCTTACTAAAAATAAAACCTTTTTTATTATTCACAGTTACATCTTCAGTCCCTTCATTGACATTCTAACCTTTAATGACAAGGTGGAAATTAAGCTTTAGAGTCCTCCCACCAGTTTAGCACAGCCAACAAAACATTCAGTCTTCTTAACCACTTCTTGCAGAAGCCCAGTTCATGCCCAGACTTTATCTGCTGGAAATGACACTAACATTTTCTTGCATTTATTTCCTATTCTCAGATTATTGCTTTTCTTCTTCTTTTTCAGCACCTCAGCCACCCAACACTGGTCTTAGGTTTAAGTCAAATACACTTTTAATTTTTCTTGTCAGCTCCTGGGCTTTTTTCTGTCACTCATTCATTTTCCTTTGGAAAGTACAGTTGTGTAAGTTGAATTTATCATAACCGTAGATGTTTGAATGATCACTGCTGCAGTAGCCTTAGCTATATGGGTTATATCCTGCCAAGGATATAACAAACAGAAAGCTTTCAAAGCTTCAGGGAACCTTCCATGCACCCAAACTGTCTGGCAGCTCAAGTTGAGCTGACTAAAAGAAAGGTTTGGGCGCAAGTCCTTCACAGCTTTCCTGCTAGCAGAGAGAGAGGTTGAGCCCTGAAAGAGCAATGCTAGGAATAGCAAAATATAAATGTTCACATCCTGGCATAAAAAACACCATAAAACAAGGGGGATGAGGGAGGGAGTGCGTACTGCAGCAGTAATCATTCTAATAGCTACTGTTACTGGTGAGTTCAGCTTACACAACTGTACTATGTTTTTCATATTGATCACTGCTGCAGTAGCCTTAGTTACATGGGTTAATTATCATAGCTAACTATATTTGGGAGGTTGAAGGACAAGGGTCCAGGAGCCCTTGGTGAATGGCCCTTGCAAAGCTTGATCTAGACCCAGAGAAGGAGTCAAGCTTATAGTGATTTGTAAAAATATGTATAGAGGACCAAGTAGCAGATTCTAGAATACTTCTAAAATCCAAACCTTTCCAAAAATCCATAGATGAAGCCAAGGCTCTGATTGAGTTGACCTTAACCCTGACTCGAATAGGTTTGTCATGGTGAGTATAACAAAAGGTAACAGCATTTGATAACCATTTGGAAATAGACTATTTTGAAACAAGTAGCCCCTTTTCTTACCTTCATAAGAAATTAACAATTGATATGAAAATCTAAAAGATGTAGTTCTGTTGAGATAGTTCCTGAGTTGTCTGAGGACATTCAAGTTATGGAGTATCCCTCTTCCCTCATTTTTAGGTTCAGGAAAGAAAACAGTGAGATGGATAGTTTGGCTTAAAGTAAACTTGGATACCACTTTAGACATAAAAGAAGGATTAGTTCTCAAAAAAACGCTATCCCTATGGAAAATGAGGTAGGGATGACTCACCATAAGAGCTTGGAGCTCAGTTTCCCTTCTTGCAGAGCTCAGACCAATCTGTAAAACTGTTTTCCATGTTAAGAACCTCATGTCAGCCAGATTAACTGGTTCAAACGCAGCAAGTATAAGCTTCACTGACACAAAAATTAAGATCCCAAGGAGGGCCCACTAGTTTACTTGAAGGCATCCTATGCAAAACTCTTTTTAAGAACATTTTGACATGAGATTGCCTTGAAAAAGAAAAATCCACAGGCAGACATTCTGAAATGGCCAATAAATGAACCTTGATAAATGAATAAGAAAAGTCATAGGATAGTATTATATATATATATATATATATATATATATATATATATATATGTATATATGTATATACTGTAAAAACAGAGAACAGCTATCCCTGAATGGGTGCTGTGGAATACAAGTCCAATTACTTATTTGTACGTTCATACAACTGATGCAATGTATTCATTTCTGTTTCTTTGATATTGTAGAAAATCTCAGTTTTCTCTGCAAGCTCTTTCTTTTAATTATTTTTTTCTTGAAAAGCCTCATATTCAGCAAGACTTTCCCTCATATCAGATCATCTGACAAGCCACTTCAAGCTTCTTCTATTCTTTTCGGCTTGGTGTCATTTGACTTTACAGAATGCACTCGATTTATTCTTTCCTCTAAATTAATAGAAGCCATCTCCTGTTCCAAAGCTAAAATCTGAACTGCTTTTTGCTGAAAAATGGCAAGGCTGTTCTGCACCAAATTTTTTCTTCTCATGTTCAGTTGATTTAATTTTTCAGATTTCTTCTTTGTGTGACATTTTTCATATGGGGAGAGATTACAGAACCTACCTTTCAGAGTGTGGCCATCTTGGAAATTCCCAAATATTGCCCTGTGGAACTTTTGTGACATGAACCTAATCAGTATATTGCTCACAACTTTCATTGTGTGTGTGTGTGTGTGTGTGTGTGTGTGTGTGTGTGTGTGTGTGTGTTTATATATATATATATATATATATATATATATATATATGTTTATATATATATATATATATATATATATATATATATATATATATACATACATACACACACACACACACACACACACACACACACACACACACACACACACACACACACCACATGACCCATTCCCCCAAGAAACTGATATAATTAATGCATATTGTTAGTTTATGATTTTTTTGTTTGATTTTTTTATTAATTTGTAGCCACATAAACTCAGTACTAAACACAAGTGTCTCCGTTCAGGGTTGATTTCTGTTCTTGTTTGTTCAGAGACTTCCTCAGACTCACACACAAAGCAACTGAAGAGAGAAGGCATCAAACCCAATACTACTGGATGAAGCTCATTTACAGCTCATAGCCTTTATGCTCAATGTTATTGTGCCATTTTATTTAATCATCAGAAGCCTACCCACTTAATGGCCAGGCTAGAACTATGGTTGTGATATGACTATACTTCAAAACCTTTGTCAAATTCATTGTAGCGGTTCCTGATATTCCTTTATTGCCTATTACTCTGGGAGCTAAACTAAGAATATGTCTGCTTCATGTATCAGCCTTCCTGATGGAAAGCCCAGAAAGGACAAAGTGGTTTAACATTTATTCATTATCACTAATTGGAGTGCGAATAAAGGGGATAATTCTTGTTCTTCACTTTAATTACTGCTTGGCTACCTTAATCACTGCTACGATTCTTATACCTATGTGTAATTGTCTGGTTGACTAGGTTCTATGATACAAAAATATCAAATATCAAATGCAATGAAGATGGATAGTGCAGCCCGGAAAACATACAATATTGATTTTGAATATAAGCATTATACATCTTTTTAGTCATTGTTTAGACTAGACTTATTTGTAGTTAATTTAATATGTTGGTCATGTACATTGGACTTGCTGCCTGTTAGGGAACATGTGGTCATGTGGCCACTAATTTGCCCTTAAGGCTTATCCACTAAAGGAGAAAAATATTTGGAATAAAACAAATAGCACTAAATTCTTCTTCTAGACAGAGAGAGGTTCTAACTGCATACCACAGTAGTACTGGATTCTGCTGGTTGTGAAAGATCAGGGAAGTTGGACAGTAACCTGGAAATAAGTAATCTACTGTCTAGATGGCATTTTTAGAGGGGGGTTATGCAGGTCCCTCTTTTATTTTTTTATTAGGTTGTCAGGAAGCAAATGCTAATGAAAAATCCATTTAGATTAATTTCTCATGTTTTCTGAAAGAAGAGTTCTCTGAAATTTCATGTCAGAGTGGTGACTTTAAATGTATTTAAACAGCTTGTAACTTTGCCACAGAAAGTTTAAGTTCCATAGAGTAAGTTCATACAAAGGAGACAATTCTTGTTCTTCACTTTAATTACTACACAGTTACCTTAATCACTGCTAAGTTTCTAATAACCATAACAATTGTCTGGTAGACTATGTGCTGTGATGCAAAAATATATTTTTAATGCATTTTAATTTTTCAAATGCAACAAAGATGAAAATGTACAGCCTGGAAAAAGTAAAATATTTATTCTTAATATAAGCATTCTCAGTATACCTGTTAATCATTGTTTAGGATAGACTTATTTTGTAGTTAGTTGAATGAGTTGATCATGTATATTGGACTTGCTGTCTGTTAGGGAACAATGTGGTCACGTGGCCATGTGGCCACTAATCTGTCTTTAAGGCTCATCCACTGAAACAGAAAAATATTTTAAATAAAATAAACAGCACTTAAGTTTTCTAGACAGAGAGGGTTTCTAACTGCACATTACAGAAATACTAGAGGCTGCTGATCTGTGAAAGATCATGGAAGTTTGACAGTACACTGTATAAAAGTACCAAACTGTTATGAATAACACTTTGTAAATATTGCTATAATCTGTTGTGTTTGAGAATAGACTTTTAGAATCTGTACATAGTTTATCAAATTTGTACGTCTTTAATCCCACCACATTTTATCTATACAATAGTTTCCTATTATGTTCATCATATTTATATACATTTCCTTCAAAATTTTCCTGACCTAGTCTTACATTATATATGTCCAGTTTGCTTATTCCAGTTTTCACATTTAAAATTTGAACTCATTACCATTTCTTGTATCTGTCATTTTAAAGTATCTTGTTCTTACAGAAATCTGTCCTCCTGATCTTGTAAGCCTAGATGCCTATGTTAAACATTTGTTTTCATTTTTTACATTCAAACAACTTTCCTTTCAAAATTTGCCACATTCCTGTTGGTCTTTTTTACTGAATGCATCACTTAGTTTTACATAGTTACGGTTTTGCTTCCGTGTAAGTTATTAAACGTCTATGCATTGGTTTAAATTTCCATTTGGCAGAATTATTTAGCAGTAACTTAACCTTTATAATCCCATGAACAGTCACAATAAAGGTGGTAAAACTTGACATGAAGTAACAATCGCTTCCTTAGGAATACAATTTCTAGTATATTCTGTTCCCTTGTAGGACTGTTTACAGTCTGCAGCAATTGTTATTCCTGAACATAAGTTGTAAATGTCCTTACATGTGTTATGGAATTAATATTTGTTAACACCTTTATTATCACTTAAGATATAGGCAAATACACATCAACATAAAAGGAAAAAAATGTATAAACATGTTCCCAGCTCTCTACACTAAACATCAGATATGTTCTTTTTTGTACTTATCAGTCCAACACTACATAAATTGTTCAATTCTTGCCTTCCCTTAAACCTCACTGCTACTCTTGAACATTATTCTACATGTTGTTCTCACAATGCCCATTTATTTCTATGTAATGTTATCCTTACCTTTTTCAAAGAACCCATTTCCACTTCTTTTATCTCTGTTACAATATTCAGTACTTCAAGTACAGTTAGTTTTGACTTTGATTTCCATTTTCTAAGAATTGCTTTATTGGCAGTCCTCAAAATTAAACTTAACAAGGCCTTACTGTATCTAGGCAATTCAGATCCTGTGTCCCATCTCAAAAAAAAAAAAATCATTCCATTAGTTACACCTATTTGCTCAGCCAAATATTTCTGATAGAGTACTCTGCAGAGAATTTTTAAACTCTGTCAAATTATTACAATCCCAAAACATATGTTCCTATTTATCTCTCTAATCCGCATCATGTCTCTCACATTTGCCATCTACCTGAGGAAAATCTTTTGTAAAGTCTGTTTGGAGTATAAAAATATCTATGCAAACACTTCCATGCAAAAAACTAAACCTTCTTAACTTTGCTGCATACTTGGGAGCCATACTTATGCTCTCCCATTGTTCCCTAATAAATTGCTTATCCAATCTCTCTTTCCAGTCTTTTCTAACATCTTCTGATTGATTCATATAATTATAGTGGAATATTTTATATGCCCTACCAATTATCCATTTTGTTAACAGTAGGTTCTGTTCTAGAATAAACTAAAAACTTTACAAATGCAGGATTTCCCCTATCCCTTTCCCTATAGTTTGATATCAATCCATGGTAGGGAAGGCAGCCTCTAGCCTGGAGTCCAAATGTCTTGGCCTCATCCCGTTCTATTACCTTTCCCTCTGTAGTTATTTGTTCCCAATATTTGGTTCCATTGACAGTTTTCTCCAGTAAATTCCAGCCCCCTCTTGCCTATCATCTGTACCCCTACTTTCAGTCATCCCTATCAGCAAAATATCCTTACTCCATTCTCATGTTGGCTCAGTTTTTGGAATATTTTATGCTACTTTATGAATATAATATTCTGTGTATAACTGTTATTCTTCTTAAGAATCTGCATTTAAAATCCCACTCTCTTCTTACATATTGAATCCACTCCTAACCTAATCAGCATTCTCTTCCACTTTGAAGTATAACATTCTGCCTCTGTTACATATATGGGCCTTAATTATGTAGTTCTAAAATATTCCTTCAAATCAGGTAATCCTAAACAACCTTGTTCTGTTGGAATGATCAACTGAACCTGCTTAGCTCTTTCCCTCTTTCCCTCCCTTAAGTATCACAGCCCAGAAAGGACAAAGTGGTTTAACATTTATTCATTATCACTAATTGGAGTGCGAATAAAGGGGATGATTCTTGTTCTTCACTTTATTTTCTTATATTCTGCTTCCCTTTGGATCATCACTGTTCTGTATATTTTGTCAAATGTTTGCCTCCAATCCACAAAACCACATTGATCCATATCTATCAATTTTTGGCTTCACCTTTACCATTCTTTTAGCCATTATAGATATAAACACTTGGTAATTATTAGTATTGAAATAGATCTGTATGAAGCTGGATCTGATGGATCTTTACCCTCTTTAGTTATTACAGCTACTATAGCTTTCTTCCAGGATGTTGGTGCTTCTCCTCCTCATAAAATACTGTTAAACAAAACCTTCCATATCATTATCATTTTTTTCCCTCATAGCTTTCAAACTTCCACAGGAATACCATCTATTCCGGACTTTCTTGTAGATATTTTATATATATATATATATATATATATATATATATATATCAATCACCATTTTTATTTCATCTTTCCTATCCTGTTAGTAATTGATCCTCCTTTTCCTCTTGCTTTGGCATATTTAATTCTTCCATACCCATTTCCATTTGTACCTTTTCTTAATTCCCATATTTTTCTGCTTTATACAGACTTTCATAGAATTTCCAAAATATTTCTAATACTTCTATAGCATTCCTTGTTATCTTCCTTGTTATAGGCTCCCTAAGCTTGGCGGCAGTCCTTTCTACTTTCTGTTGCCGGAGTTGTGCTAAAAGTTTTTGTGCTCTAGACTTATCAAAAAACAGTTGATTAATAGCAATCTTTCTAAACTCATGCATATTATCAAAGTAATCCCTTATTTTCTGTTTCGCATTCTGTAGTTGTTCCTCCTCTTGTTCTGTGAGATTCCTCTTATTTTGCAATCCTTAAACATTTATCAGTTCCTCTAAATAATTATTGTTACTTTTTAACCATATTTCCCTTTCTTTTATTTCCACCCTATTTTTAAATTCCACTTTAATTTTATTGCACTCCCTAGCTGTATGTTGAGAAGTTTCTATATTCTCTAATAGCTCCTGAATAACTTCCACTACCCATTCCTTAAATTCCTCTCTTTTCAACAAATATGTAAAAAGTTCTGCCGTCTCATTTTTTTTTTTTTTTTATTATTCTGTGTTTTTATTTTAGTCATTATCGGTGCCTGATCTGAAATAGGTATTGCGTGCATATCAACACCTTCAATGAAACATGTTCCTGTAAAAAGTAAATTCTGCCTAGCCTAGTTTTTTGTATCTTGGGGAATAATATGTAAATTCTCTCAGAATTCCTAGTACTGAAATCACATCTTCCGTGCAAAATATTTTCATAAATTTCTTTAAAATTCTACCCTCCTTTGTTATATTTCCCTTTCTGGGGCCCCAGACACATCTTCACTGTTGCAAATCAAATTCCAGTCCACACCTATAAGTAATATTCCTTGCTGAAAGCATATTGTTTCTTCCAGAATTTTTTTTAACTCTATTACAGCAGTTTTCGGTGGAATATAAATACATGCCAGTGTAATCCTTCTCCCTTGCCAGTAGTACTACAAATCTATCATTATTGTCTTTTCTTCCCTCTTCTATTACTATTAGAGCTCCTCTTGCAATTAATATAAGCACTCCTCTCCTCTTTTGCCCCAGGTATTCCACTGAATAACCATCCTGAAAACCTTTCTTTATCGAATTCACATGTTCAGTTCTTTACAAGTGTGTCTCCTGTAGCATAACTATTTGCACACTACATTTTTAATATAGTTCACAACTTTCTTTTTTGTATTTATCTGTGAGACCATTAACGTTTAAAGACATTATAGAAATAATCATATTCATGAGGGATTATTATTCCCATCTTTTATGTATAATAGATTTTTTGTTAAATGTCTAGTTACATGCATGCACAGTTTGGCAGGTTAGTCTTTTATACAGTTGTTTCTTATCTCCATTTGAGCCTATGTCACATCTTGCAGAACTTTTAGTTTTATTGAAAACCATCAAATAAAAAATAAACGCAGACATAATTTCCCCTAAAACCTACTAACTTAACACACAAAACTATGTACATCTTCAAATATTGAAATTTTGCCCCCTTAATGGGAACAAAAGTTCCAAACTGACAACCTACACACACTCTAGCTAAACAGAAAAAAAGGATTATCCATGCTAAGACATACAGTAGTGCCTGTGATTCTATTAAGTGCTGCCTGGTTTGCCTTATTATTCTAGCTCTCCCATCTGGGAAAACACTTGAATGCTTTCAGAAAACATTTTTTTCCAGGCCTTTTCTCTTTATGTGATTTTGTCTGCTTGTGATGTGAGAACTAGATACAGGACTGTTTACTAGAAAAAAGACCTTATTGTATTCAATATTCTTTTTATTTACTTGTTTTCTGTTAAAACCTGGCCTTAACACAGTCATTCCCCTATGCAGGAATGAGAAAAAAACACACTAATTTTTCTTTTGTCACGCTCTTTTAACCAGATCCTTTTTTACATTGCAGTGCCTACATTTTTTTTAAAACTGAACAAGGAGAAAGAGAAAAGAAAGGAGAAGGAGACAAAAAGAATAAACAGAAGCACCTATTTACAATAGTATCCCCATTAAACTTAAGAATAACAGAAAAAACTTAACTTTATAACATGCAGAGAAAATCATGCACCACTTAACTAATACTTTTAAGAAAACATTTTGTTTTACTTACAGTTAACTCTCTCCCTCCTCTTCCCCTCTCTTGAGTATTTTTGTGAACATTAATGACATAAACTAGGGAATATGCTTTAAAGTCCCCTACAAGTTTAACAGAGTCCAAACAAGTCCAATATTTCCAAATTTTCTTGTTCTGTCCTGTTTCACAAATATAATTATTTCTTTATAATCCCCCATTTGTCAATTTCCATGTTACTGATTTTAGTCTACAAATGTTAATGACATGAAGCAGGGCATATGCTTTAGAGTGTCCTACAAGTTTAACAATGTACAAGGTCCAGTACTTCCAGATTTTCTGTTCATCTCCATCTCCCAAACCCTGTCTCTGCTTCATCTCCAATGCCTTTTCCGTTCTTCTGGTCAACTCCTGTGCTTTTTCCCTCTCTCAAACATTTTCCAGTGAAACACTGGGAAAGATTTCAGTGACAGTCTCTCTGTGGTCTTTTATGCCAGAAGAACACAAAGCAAAATCACATTCTGTTCCATAGCTCACCTTTTTGTTGGACAAACGTTTGTATTTTTTCCTTAGGATGCCCTTCATCAAAAATGTTTTTGTTCCTCCAGGGAAAAATATTTTGAAGATAGCTGGGTATGGCAGTTTGAATCTCATGCCTGGTTCTCAACATTCCCTGTATAATGGAATACATTTATTCCTCTTCTGCCTGATGTACAATGAGTATTCATTCTCCACAAACACTCTGCTTCTCCCACTTTTAGAACTTTGTTCTTCCACAGTTTTGTCAGAATCAACAACTTCTGCTAGTAAGATTGCATTATTACTATTAAAGTTCTAGATTATTTTCTCATAGCCAGGTTTGGACTGTACACACGTTGTGTCCTATGAATACAATATTCCTGTTGTGGAATACCAGTCCAGTTGCTTATTTGTGTTTTCATGAAATTAATACAGTCTGCTCCTTCTGGCTTCTCATGTACAGCAGAAAATCTCAGGTTTCCTGTATGTGTTCTGTTATCTATTCTATTATTTTTTGAAACATCTCTTCTTATGTAGTCTCATTTTCAGCCAGCCTTTTCTTCATTTTGTCCTCTGAGTTTTGCGGTTTTATCATCTCATTTGAGTGTCTGTTTAAAGCTTCTTCCATTTTTTCCAGCCTTTTATTGTTTGAGTTGATGTACTCCAACAGTGTTTCATTTATTTCAGTCAGGTCTGTATGCATTTGCTTTATACTTTCCTCAAGGTTACTGGAAATCATGTCTGGAGCTTACACTTATTTCTGCTGAATAGCTACAGTACGTTTCCCAGTCAGTATTTTTTCATCACCTTTTGTAGCTGATTCTCCATCAGGTCCTCTGCATTTCTTTTTTCCTGGCATCCAGACAATGTAATTACTAGTTAGTTACTGAAATTTACTCATAAATCTAGATCCACTGTTTTCATACTGGGAGAGCCAGAATTAAGCTGTTAGTCAATGTGCAGTCATCTTGGAAGTCACATAAAGCCAACTTTTCTTGATTACTATGCCAATTATAAACTTGAATTTCTGAGTCCCTTATTTTCTTTGTCAATGGCTCTAAATTTAAAGCAAATAACCAAGAGGAAATAGGGTACTCTTGCCTGGTTCCACTGTTAAGACAACTTGTAAGAGAGGAACCCTCCCACTTTACTTCTTGTATCCAATCCTTCATATATATTCCTAACTAACCTTATTATTGGATCAAGACATTCAAGTGCTTCCTTGAATTTACTCATAAAATCCCAGCTTACTCTGCCAAATGTTTTCTCTGCATCAAAACCCACCAACAACAGCAGTGTTTTTTTACATTTTGCTTCTCTCCAGATCATCATTGTTCTATTAGTGTTGTCAAATATTTGTCAGCCTTAAAAAAAACACACATTGAACCATATCTATCAATTTTGGCAATATCCCTGCTGTTTGTTTGGCTAGCATAGGCATAACCACTTTATAATGGTGGTTTAAAATTTAAATATTTCTATATGAAGCTGGGTCTGATCAGTCTTTTCCGCCTTAAATTATTACAGATGTTGGTGCATACCCTCCTTTTAAAATACTGTTAAACAAAACTTGTCAGATCTTTAAAACTATCTTCCCTCCTAATTTCCAGACTTCCAAAGGAATACCAGCTGTACCTGGAGACTCTACCATTTTTTTCTCATTGCTTCCTATCATAATTGTTCAGCCTCATCTACCTCTTATCTTGGCATAATTAATTCTTCCATAAATATTTCCATTTGTGCTCTTTCATGATTTCACATTTATTGGCTTTATACAAAGTTTCATAACATTTCCAGAATATCTCTAAAATTTCTACAGGATCTATAGTTATTTTTTTTTTTGTTATAGACTCCCTAATTTTTGATGACAACCCTTTCTACTTTCTATTGCCTTAGTCATTGTGCAAATGCTCTGGATTTATTATCAAAAAGTATTTGCTTAACAGCAGTCTTACTAACTCATAAATATTATCCACACACTCCTTTATTTTCTATTTTGCTCATTCTCTTTTTCTATGAGATTCCCCTTATTCTGAAATACTTTAACTTTTGTCAGCCCCTCTAAATAAGTCCTACTATTTTTTAAACATATCTTTTTCTTTATTTATTTTTATCCTTATTTCTAAACTCCATTTTCATTTTATCCCACTCACTAGCTGTGATGATATGGCTAAGTGCCAGTATAGCCAGTGGGAGTTTTGCTATCTTTGCTTGTATTGAAATGTATCAACAGTGCATCCTGCTGAAATGATACATTATTGTAGCTGAATTAAATGTATTTGTTTTAATAGAGGATACCGGCTCAGCAGAGGTTAATTTTAATAAAAATAAGGGTAGTGTAAATGAGCTGTTAAATCATTAACGTTACCCCACAGTGCTGAGTAGGACAGGAGACGTTGGGTCTGGGGAAGAGGCTTTGTCCATTAGCTCAGTGAAAAGAGGGGAGACCCCATGCACTGTCATAAACATTTGGATGTGTATTGTGGCCATCTGTGCTAACTTCCTGTCTCAGCTTCAAAAGGGAATACTGTGAGAACCTAGAGTCAGGTGACTATTTGAGGTCATTCTGCCAGCCCTCTTGGAAATTATATTTTAGAGATTACAAAGAGAAATCTCAAGAGTACAGAGTACTCAGTTTGAGAAGCCTGACTGGAAAGATCCTCACCCTTAGCATCTTGCCTTGCAATTGTAACTAACTTAACTAGAGAACAGTAAAAATTCTCTTAGTTTAGATATTGTTTTTCTTTGTCTGTCCATCAGTGTTCTTTTCAATATTTCCTGTGATTTCAACTCTGTGGTTTACTGTGAATATATATTCAGTATTTTCATGTACTTTTATTATTTAGTATTAAATATATTTAAAATTTTTATTGTTGCTGGTCCTTGCAGAAAGCATCTAAACTTGGAGAGTGCAAATATTTATTTGGTGACACTGTATGGGCCACTCCAGAAGGCCTAGCATTCTTGGTGTTAATATTACACAGTATAATTTGATAACCTTTTAAGAGCATTATAGTAACTGACTGGTGGCAGTGATAACAAGCTTATAGTCTGGGCAAAGTTGGTAGATTGGCTAATCTGTGACAGCCTTTCCCAGGTGTGTGTGTGTGAAAATTAAATCTTGGAGTGTATGCGTCAGCTACTTGGGGCAGGGACAGGAAGCACTGGGTTCACAGAGAGGGTGCTGGAGGACTTGGCGTGGACACTTGGCTGATGACCTAACCTACAGCTGTACCAATGCGCAGTCTTATTGGGGACTTAGAGGGAGACAGATATAGAGACATCCAAACCCTGGGCTGAGTGTGTTCCCTGTGTGCTCTTAAGGAAAACTGTACTTGATGCAGAGAGGTCTGTATCTGGAAACACTGAGTGTATCCATTAGTATTTCAAGTGTGTGTCCCTCTCCAGTATCATTGGTGAGGATTCAGTCTCCTTGATTGCTGGCCCAGTGATGGGACAACATATATCGGTGGTCATCACATATTGGTAGCAGTGGTGGGCATCACACTAGCAATAACTTTTGAAGAAGTTTTTATCTTTCCTAATAACTTTTGAAAAATTTCTATTACTCATTCCTTAAATTCCTTTCTAACAGGTTGGTGGGAAAGTGTAAGGGTCTCATTTTTACTTCATTACCCCACATTTTTATCTTAGTTTTTTATTGGTGCATTATCTAATATAGTTATTGAATGTTTGTCAAAACTTTCAATTAAATTCACATGTGAAATGTAATTTCTATCTAGTCTAGCCCAGTTATTGTACCCTGGGGAATAATATGTAAATTCTGTCTGCTTTCCTACTACTGAATTTACATCTTCCATACCAAATATATTTATAATTTTTTTTTTTTTAGAAATCTACCCTCTGTTGTATTTTCCCTTCTACGTCCCCCAGATACATACATCCTCAGTGTTGAAAATCAAAAGTGCAGGCCTCCTCCTGATTTCTCCCAAACTTTTCTTAATCTCCATAATAGGTAGAAGATAATACAAGGCAGCATAATTCTTCTCCTTTGCCAGTAGCCCTTTACTGCTATAAATCTACCATTATCTTTTTTCACTCTTCTATCGCTGTTGGAGCTTCTCTAGGAATTAGTATAATTATTCCCCTTTTCCTTTGTTCCTGATATTCTGCTGAATATCCATCCTGAATTCCTTTCTTTATCAAATTCAAATGCTCATTTCTTTCAAAATGTGTCTCCTTCAGCATTGGTATTTGCACACTGCATTTCTTAATATGAATCAATACTCTCTCCCTTGTGTCTGGTAATTTGTGTTCCAAGATAATATGGATAGCATAGCCATTATAATAAGAAGTTATTGGTCCCTCCTATTATACATGACATTTTTTGGGATGTGTATTTCCAACCTTTGTGTTATGTACACAGACTAATATTTGACGGGCTGATCTTTTATACAGTTGTTTTTGTCATCTCCATTTGAACTTATGCCACATTTTTCAAGACTTTTTGTTTTACGGAAATACCTCAAACAAAATAAAACTAAATAAGCTAATTACATTTACAGAACACCCCCAAAATCTATTAACTTAGAAAAAACACACCAAACTATGTGCATCTTCAAAAAATTATGTTTAATCCTCCAGACAGGAACAATTGTCCCACTTCCAATAACTTCAAACTTTATTTTCCGTTGAAGTGCTTGTTGTTGTACCTTTAAATTTTGAATTTTCCTCAGCAAAGGATGCTCAGAACTCTTAAGATTAATTACCTGCACCTGCAGATAGCTCGTCTCCAAGGAAACATAGTCAGCAAGTGAGAAGAAAGAACAGCTAACAACTCTGCAGATGCATGAAGGAATCATGGTCAATTTCTCCTAGAACAGAACTGAGTGTATAATTGCCTTCCACTGCAGACTTCTTGACTCTCACTAAAGCAATAAATGTTGTAGAATCAATATTATTCCAGTCTGTTTCTAGTAAATCTAAGTTCCCATCTACTATTACTTCCTCTTATGTTTTTCATGCAAGAAATGTATGAATTCCTCTAGATCATCAGCTCTTGACTTTGGTAGTCTGTATACTCCAACAATTGTAAACTGTTCTAGGGCGGTCTTTGTCAACATTACACAATCTACAATATTGGTCTTATCCTGTTATAATCAGTGGTGTCATAACAATCTTATCATAATGTCTCCACCTGATTTTTTGTTAGAATGTTTATTACAGTAAAAAACATGTATACTGTGACAGAACTGATTTTTAGTCATAACACTAACTTTAGTTTAACTTTAGTATTTGAAAATAAGAACAATGTCAATCTTATGCAAATGTAGTAAATTTTCAAATAAAAAACTTTTATTACTAAAGCTCCTATCATTGACAACCAGCACAGAATATAATAGAGTCAAGTAAAAAATGGACCTAGCTATCAACAGAATGATTCAAACAGTAGAGGCAGCTTCTGGGACATGGCTCACTGTGGATGTGGTGTTTAAACTCCAACAGCAAGATTATTGTTGTTTAAGAAATGCAGACCTACAAAAGGATAGTTTTGTTTCCCTCAGAGATTACAAAGGCATATGTAAAAAACAGAAAGTACAGTTGTATAACTCCTAGTTGGGTCTATATTAGATCAGTGAATGCTTAAACAAGTGAACGCTGATTGATCAACCTTATTTTAGCGAATGTTAAAAATATCGAAGCAACAGAAACTCAAATTTTTTCCTAGGGAAAGAATTTGGTTGTCCATTTCTGTTGCTTCGGTATTTTCAGTGCTGTGGTGGAAAGTTATGGGTCGGATTCAGGTAAGTGTGCGATTGTGTGGATGTGAGTGTTAGGGTGGGTTAGGTGAGTTAGGGCTCGGTTTAGGTATGTGTGCAGTTGTGTGGACATGAGGGTTAGGGCGGGTTTAGGTGAGTTAGGGTAAGGGAGCGGGTGAGGTGAGTGTGCGATAGTGACGGACCTTAGGGTTTGGGTTAAGGTAAGTGGATAATTAGTGGTGTGTGCATAGTTTAGTGTAGGGTTAGGTGTCAGATTTTAGGTGTATTTGTGTGGATTTCTGTTTCGTGTGCTTGTGTTGTGTGTATGTATTTTGGATCAGCGATTTTTTTTTCCCGACATTTCGAGATTGTAAGCTTTTTTAAGCATTCGCTGATCTAATATAAACCCTCCTAGTTACGTGTAACAGTAGGTGTTTGAATTCTTCATTGTTTCAGTGGTATTCTGGGTTATCTGCCAAGGTATCCCAGTACTAATCAGCTTACAAAACCCCGGAATACCTTTCCTCTCCATTCCTGTAACACCTGACTGGCTGAGCATATCCTGAGAGAGAAGCCTGCAGCTGTCAGAAGAAATGAGCGTTCAAGCTTTCTTACTTTCACATAGAAGGAGATGAAAGTACCTGAAGCCAGAATCATGTAGCAAGAGTAAATTTGCAGTAAGTCATAATTCCATATGAAAACTTAATACAACTGCAATCATATCAAACTGGATGAAACTCATCTCAACTATGTAACATCTGGGGATGGTAGGTACTGCCACTGAGGCAGTGAGGAATATGAACATCTACTGTTACAGGTAAGTAGAACTTGTGCAACTGTATTATGTTCATCATTCCTACTGGTTCAGTGACATTTTGGGTAGATTCCCAAAGCTTATCCTACCAGGAAGGTGGTAGGATAAAGATACAGGAGTCACTAGAGAATGGCCATAGTAAAGACTGCTCTGAATCTTTAAAAAGGAGACACCATGAAACAGTGAACTGGAAGCTATGTTAGGACCTCACTGTAAGGTGAGCAGTGTGAATTTCAGAACTTTTACAAAGGTGTTTAGAAAGGATAAATATAGGATGGGTCTCCAGGAGTGCTCCTTTTCTGGCATCAAGAAGATGCTGGAGTAAAATCTTTTGCCTTTGTGTATTGCAGGCACTGGTTCTTTTATGCCTGATTCTAACAAGTGATGGATCACTGGAGGAAACTGCTTTGTCTGGTATAGTGCATGTGGGGGAATTCCTCTGAAATGGGGAGGATTTTTCTATCCACTGCCAAATGTATTCTCTCCAAATTATTCTCCAAACCAATTTGTCTGAGACTATTTGCAGCCGAGCTGCAGGATTAAGAGAGAGCCTGGAGGAAGGAGGAAGAGAAGGAAGGGGAGGGTGCTTTGTGACTCAACATTGTCATTCCTTGGCAGAGGGATCTTTTTTTCAAAAATGAAACCCTCTTGTTTGGTTTTAAAAATTATCTGTCTGCCATTTCATTTTGAATCCCTGACTTTTGTTTGGCATAGATTTTTGTTTGTTATGCCCCTTGAAGGAAGATGTCTTGTAGAGGAGAACACAGGTACATAAAGCATCCTAGATACCACATGCATTCATTTACCTTTGTTCTCCTGCTGTTTGAGAATATGTTTTACAGAGCGCCCAAACACCAGTTCAGAACTTAAAAGCTCATTCAGAATTATGAGTTTTAAATCATCAGAGAAATTCTGCTTATGTAACTAAGTATAATGTCTTAATGTAACAGAAGCAGCAGCATTTCTTGAGACTGTATGTGCACATTCAAGCACACCTCTCAAACCATGTTTGGAAACCTGAGTCAGATTAGAAACAATTTCATTCATATAAGATGTTTGCTGTGCAGGTAAGCATGCAGCAAAATCCTCCAAACTGTATGCAAACTGTAAAATAAATTTCTCCATATAGCCTTGATAATTTAACATTCTAAAGGCTAGATTACTAGAAAAAGACATCTTTTTTGCCTTGAAGATCTAATTGTTTTCCCTCTTTATCGGGAGAATTGGATTAGATGAAGCCAAGGACTTTTTATTTAGGCAGACAGCTGGGGAGAAAACAGTGGGGTCAGTAGTCAAATGAGACTGTGTCCTGCCATTTCCGATAAGATCCTATATTTTATCGAGCCTTTTTAGGTATTGCTGGAATAGATATTGGTGTCATCTTCCAAGCCCAGTAAGAGAGGGGGATAGCCATAGAATTGGTCATCTCATCCTCTATAAGGTCATATACCCTGCATAGCTCTGGGGTAGTTCCTGACTCATCCCAAGCAAAGACGTCACTAAATCTAGCAAGCATCTGAGTAAAAGAGAAAACTTGTTTGGACTTAAACTCAGGTTCACCTTCTAAAGAATCAAAGTGACTGCACTCTGTGTCAAGTAGGAAATCACCGTTGTCCTCATCAGCTTCATCATCATTCTCTGAAACAACATGAAGGTCTTAGCCAAACTAGCACTAGGGCCACATATGGGGACACAACCAGCAGAATTAGCTGTCTGCGGAACACTCCTAGCCGAGGAGATTACATTAGCTGCCTAAACAACTATAATCTGATTATCAGCTGTATGGTAAAGCTTCTATTTCTTTTTCTTGTGAACTTCACTACTAGATAAAATATTTGGGGATAGAGTGTGATGTATGGCAAGGGGTCCCTTACCCCCAGACTACTCCTGCACCTAAAGGGTTTGGTTCTCCCATACCTGTGCCAGGTACTGAAACAGTCTGAGGATGTGCTTAATCCCTTTTCCATAGTGGCCAGTAAAGCTACATTAGGGAGAAATGAGGGGAAAGGTAAGTGGTCTGTGGGTCAAGCAGTGGCCCCAACAGAATCACTAACCATAGGATGAGGTGTATTTTTATTTTGTTTTTTTTCTTTTTAGGTGCAGACTGATTTGTTGTGGGGAATCACAGTTAGGCTCCATCAGGTCAGGGGAGAAACAGCACCAGCCAGAATAATAAACTGATAGTACTGGATAACATATCATAATAAGCACTTGGTTATGAGTAATAAGTATGTCCCCACACAACTAAACTCTGCCAGATTGTGAAATTGTCACAAAAAATAGTTTGAAATGTGTTTAGAATTATTTTACAAGTTTTTACAAGTGACAGAAGTTAAATAATTTCCAGTACGTACACTCCAAACACCAAAGCAACCAGTGTTAAAAATTAGCTTTACACACTTTAACAATGTTAAACTGCCATAAAATAGCATTTAATAGCAATGTAAGTTGTATTTTCTTGTTAGAGCGAGTAAAACCTCCATAGTGCATTCAAATAACTTAATTTGTGGTAAGGTTGTGATCTGATGTTAAAAACACACAAACATGCAGCATGGTCATAAGTATAATAATGTATAAATGTTAAAAACAATCACAAAGTTCTGCAATATTTTCGTGTCAAAAGATGAAAATTAAACAGATTAACAATGGTAAAGACAGGCCTCTAGTATACAGCACAAATACACACTGCACGTTTGAGATAAATATTGAAACTTTCCTCAGTAGTAGTTGAAACAAGTATTTGTCAAGATATGTTCCTAGCTATTATTCACTAGGAGTAATATATAATTATTGATCATGGGATGGGTAAGGGGAATCTAACACCAAATGGAATATGTTAATTCAAGCACCAAAAGGGAAATTTGCTAGACTTAGAATGGCCCACAAGGGCAGCAAGACTAGTACTTACCTAGGAATTTATGAACCTATCATCCCATGCTTCATTAAAGACTGCTTCAGTAGTGTGGTGTTGTGTTCAATTCTGGTTAAAGGACTTCTGTTTCATTCAAGGTTCCAATGCTGAATTAATATGCGGGACAATGTTTGCACTATAAACATGTACATTAGGTAGGTAGTAGTGTGCATATTTAAATGTTCATATACCAGATGTTGGACAAGTTCTAGTGAAGGAAACAAAAACAAATGAGAATATGAGGCACTATTTCGAAAATGGAACATCATATTCTTCTTTATTAATATCTGAAAGGGAACCGTATAGAACAGTTCAGTTGACTTCATATTCCAGTTAGCTATGGTGAGGGGTGCAGAGACAATTAACTTTTAAACTATAAACACAACTATTTGCTTTGAAGGTTTTGTATCTGTATGACCTGAGTGGAAGGTTCAGAAATTGTAATATCATAAACAAACGAGATAGGTCTGTAAGATGGCTACCTTGTATTACCATTAGATGGGACAGCGCACTTGGTGTTTTCACCACAGCAAGGAAGTAAACTGCAACAGAATGAAAACAGAAGAACATTTTGGAGAGGAGGCAGCAACAGGTATTAATGATTGCACAGATCAGGATGGTGGAGAGGCTTTTCTGCTGCTTGGATTACAAGGGATAAAGCTGAGTTTTTTCACTTTAGTGTGTTTGAATACAGAAAGCAATTAGCTTTAACTCAGGATGGCTACATTAATAAAAGACAAATGGAAATAATGGTGGGAGGCTTTATCTCGGGTTTAGTAAAAGAACATCCCTGGAAGAACAAAAACAAGCAGGAGTACAGTCATCATTTCAGGACCAGCATGAAACAGCCGAAAGCCAAGAGATTCAGTATGGAGAAACCTGATGGTAGGAAAGACACAGAGTTTAGCCGACTGCATTAGTAATGGTGCTTGCAGGTTTTTTTTACAGAAAAGAAGGAACCGGCTAAACAGGGGACAGAGGCTGCCACAAGAGAATAAGCATTAGATATTACTGATGTGGTTGCTGCATTTGTGGAGGAAATTACCAGCACTGGAAAAGGCCAGGGCTCTATTGTAAGTGAGCTAAAGAGTTAAAAAAAAAAAGTCTTGTGGTATAAAAATATCACAACTCTGGAAAACGTGACAATATTTCTATGGAAAGTGACCCTCCTGAAATCTCACACCCATATAGAAGAGCATATTACATATGAATTTATATCAACTGCTGAAAAACAAAAAAAGTTTGAGTGCAAAATACTTGAAAAAATACTCGAAAATCAACTACTTGAAGATTAGAAAATCAAAAAAATTACAAAACTGTTTTCATGCAGGAGTGCAAGCCCAGCTGTGCTCCCCCACATCCCTTGCTACTTAAATGTACCAACTCTGAGACCCCACTACAGTGGAGAAAAGGCATATTTCCAAAGACCATAATGTTGCACATAAAAAGACTGGCAATGTCCAATCTGTACATATTCAATCTCTTCTGCCAATATTTTCCTGCATTTCTGCATTGGAACACCTGATGGTTTAAGCGGTTGAATGGAACAAATGTGTGTGTGTGTGTGTGTGTGTGTGTGTGTGTGTGTGTGTGTGTGTGTGTGTGTGTGTGCGTGTGCGTGTGTGTGTGTGTGTGTGTGTGTAGGGAAATGGGGAAGAGAGAGAGCGAGACAGATATATGATTCTCCTATTAGTGCTCTTATCCCAAGTGGTCAAAAACCAAACTCTCTAAACCGAAAACCAAAGTCTCTAAGCCCGACTCATGCGTTTTGTAATTCATGTAGGCTGCCATTTGTGCTGAAACTCGAATGAGTTTGGGCAGGCAACTACTGCACCTTATTTGAACAAATTATTCAGGTTTGAACAAGGTAAGTGTGGCAGCCATTGGGAGGGAGTGGAGGGGATGGAGGGCATTTATGGCAGCCATTGGGAGGGAGTGGAGGGGATGGGGGGCATTTAGGTTTAGGGAAAAGGAGCACTTTTGGAAGCATGAGTAAAACAGACAGTTACCAGTACAAGTGAAGTAAAATTTTGATTACAAGAAATGAAGTCAGAGGGAAGATGACTAAAGATGTAGTGCTCTTAGTGTTGGTTGGGTTCAAGGAATTGCAAAACACTGCTATAGGCAAGTCAGTCATCAGTGTCAGAAGTCTCTGTACGTTTAGTAGTACATACATACGCAATGAACTTTACAAAGAGTCTTTCTTGCCACCATGTATCTGAATAAATACAGTGACTTCTCTCAAATTCCTGTCTCAGATGAAAATCATGGAAAAGAAATCCTATAGGTAGTACAACAGCTTAGCAAGAATTTATAATCTTCAGGTAGCAGTACAAAAAAGCTATTTTAAAAACTAAATTTTGCTTTTTTATGCCAGACTGTTGTAGCCTCACACAACTTGCCACCCAGACTATGTGCACAAAGATACAGAACAAATATTCAACTAGTAGCAGAAAACTGCATATAGAAAATCTTCAAAGGTATTTTTCTAAGTAATATCTGTCAGAAATAATATAGAAGATGATCATAACCCGATTATTATTTGTGTGAGACATGGATACCAAGAAATCATGGCATCCATGTAGAAAACACATAATTAAAGGTGATGATCTCAGACCTGATCATAATTCTTCTGTGTACTAATAGTTACAGGAGGAAAAACTGTAAGTGTTTTACAAGATTTAAAAGCTGTAAAGCACTTGGCCATTTAACAATCTGTGTCAGAAAGGCAGTGTAACACAGTCTCTTATGTTAACACTCACCTTACCATGCTTCTAAACTGTCTAGATTTTCACAGAATGCCCAGATTTTTGCCTCATTTGTTTGATCTGTTAAATACAAAGTCTGTTGTTTTCAAACAAATCACTGAGAATTGAAGGCGCTGAATAGTGATACACATTTGAGTTTCAGAGGTTTATCCTTCAAAGAAAATGCAGGTGACACACATCCTGTTATTCTAGCTACTTTCTAAGTCTGTAAGAGGTGGGGACACCTTATCAGTATGGACAGCAGGCAGAACCAAACATTTTATTCTGCCATTGTCATTTGCTTGTCAGAACTAACAGATCTTACTGTCTAGCCTGAGATCTGACCTTAACAACTTAAGCATGGGATGGTTAACATTTGTTAAAGTCAAGTCTTGCTCCACTCTAGTGTTTAACTAATTTGTCTTTTTCCAAACATCAGAGGATAATCACCGCGCTCTATGTGCTACATATATATTAATCAAGGAATTTAGCACACATGATTGACCTAAAAATGATATAACACACACTTCATCTAAACCCAGCATAATCTTCCATTTGGAATTCTCCCCCAACTCTATCTGTTACCTTCTCACTGACATGTGATATGACACAGCACAGTTGTATTCCAGCGAGCAAAAGTAGGGGATTTCCCTGGTATCCTGGCCAAATTTTCCTCAGTCAGTATGAATACTTCCTGAGGTCTTCCCCGAAAATAGACCACACATATATGGGTCTACTTTCATTAACTGAATTTGCACTTACTTGAACCACTAAAAAGCAAACCGCCTTCACCAAAATCTTACTATTCCACATTAACATATTACCGATATTTTTTCTAAGGGAAATGAACCACTTGGCCACCAGGGAAAAACAAAAAAAAAAGGACACAAATTAAATCCATTAAGGTGGGGGGCTTTGCCCCCCCCCCCCCCCCACATCCCCCTAACTAAATATACCATCTCTGAGATTGTACTACACTGGAGAAAAAGGCAAAGTTCACCCTGGTGGCCAAGTGCTTCATTTCCCTTATAAAAAATACCGGTGATCTGTTGATTCACATTAGCAAGGTTTCGGTGAAGTCGATTCATGTTTTTAAAATTTGGGTAAGGTGAAATTTGATTAATGAAAGTAGACTTGTGTGTGTGTGTGTGTGTGTGTGTGTGTGTGTGTGTGTGTGTATATATATATATATATATATATATATATATATATATATATATATATATATATATATACTGGGACCAACCCAGGAAACAAAATTAAATAAATAGATATGAATCCCAATAAACTGCTGTGCCAATTAACTCAAATGATTAAGCAGTGAGTCAAAGTGACTGCTGATCTCCTATGCATGGGTTCAGATCCCACTGTAGATTTGTGCCAAAGCCGTGGCCTAAAACTCGATGCAGTAAATGCATCATAATACCCTTTGGTAAATTGTCAATCCAAGTTAGTTACTCCATTGATAAAACATCCCTAAGCATCAACCCAATACGTAGGGATCTGGGAACATATGTAGACAGTAATCTGGCCTACGACCAACACAGACATGATTGTAAGAAAATCATTTTATGTTGCTCAACTTAAAGGTAAGGATATGGCATTCAGGTCCAAGGAAGTTATAGTACCACTCTACTCCACCATTATCAGACCTATCATTGAATACAATGCCCCATTTCACATGTATCTAACAAGACACTTGCAACAGTTTAGAATGTGGAGCTAGGCTTGTAAGAGTCTTACTGGTAGTTATCCTAGTAACAATCAATGAACCTAAAAGTATGGATTTATATTTTTCATACTGTTATTATAGGCACAGTCACTTAGTAGGCAAAGAATACAAAATAGTGCTAGGATGTTATGTTTAACAAATTGCATGATTCCATACAGTTAGTATTTAAAATCAGATGGCAAAAGCAGCTTTGATAGTAATTTTCATTTACAGAGTTTATTGCCTTATCTGTTTCAGAACTGCGGTGGTGGTGCTGCGGTAGTATTGTTGCCTCACAGTAAGACGTTGTCCTGTTCGATTCTCAGCTAAAGCGTCTTCTGTGTGGAGATGTGCGTGAATGGGCGTACCTTCATTGAAGGTTGTGCGTCAGAGCTAGCAACTCGGCATGTAAAAATCTACTGCCAGTCATTAGCAGACCGGAGTTCCGCTGTGGCGACCCCTAACCGGGAAAAGCCGAAAGACACAACAACAACATTGCCTTATCTGTTTCAAAATAGTTAATGGAAAGCAAGGCGCTGAGAGGCAAGTACAATAACTGAGACATTCTGTAGAAGTGTACTCATTCAGGATTGGATACAATAGTTATGCCCATGTTAGAGCAGAAGTATTAACACTAGCATCACATTAAGCAATCTAACATGCATCATTTTTATCTCATAGGCACACACCACTTCCACCCATGAGCTTCCACACAATTCTATAGCAATGATAACTAACTCAGGGCAAATGGCATTTAAAGGATTGAAGGTCATCTAGCTATAGAGACATCTGAGTAAGTATGAAGTCAGACTGTGCAGTACTGCAGTGCTTACCCAGTAGTATTTTATGTGGCTTGCTGCATATTAAAGCTGGTAGAACTCAGTAAAGACTGACATAGACCCATAGTTTTAGCAAATGAACAGACCACTGTTAGTTGAGATGGGACTTGTATGTGGAGAATACGATAGTCCAGAAAATTCAAGGATCCTGGAAAAAAATAAATGCTTCAGTGGTGCACGGTCCTAATCTGCGATGGCACAACACAGGGACAGCATTACTTCATGTGTAGTGTCAAAGAGGTATTATAGAAAGATATGCTAGTTAGGCTGTGTGAGGGCAATGAAGTGGGATAATAGTGCAAGCAGGATATTTTTGTCAATGATCTCACCTCATCCAGCCTTGAAAATTATATCGTGTGTGTGTGTGTGTGTGTGTGTGTGTGTGTGTGTGTGTGTGTGTGTGTGTAAGGATGGACTCTGGCTTTTAATAATCAGCTGCTTATTTTATTCTGAAAATATTGTAATGTTATAAAACATATTAGCCAACATCAGACAAAGTAAGAGGATGAACATTATTTTGTGAAAAGAATTTAAAAAGTAGCTTAACGTTAAAGTGAAACAGTATCTTGGTACACATAGTGCTGTCATCAGAAGAAGCACAACGGTCTTTCCTTAGAGGAAGAAGTGTCATAAAATAAACGTGGGCCTCTTAAATTAATTAATGAGTGGGCTGCTAAATTCCATACCCCAAACCACATTCTGTTGTTCATTGAGTGATGAATAAATACTTGGAGTCAAAGAGTTGTATGACTGTGCCAAGATTTTTTAAAACTGTACAGATATATAAAAAAGAGCTATCAGCTATATTGAAAATATTATTGCAATTCATCATATTTCAGTGTGAATCAAGTCACCATTTCACAGTGAAATATAATTGCAGTTCATCATATTTTCATATGAAACAGTGACTTGATTTAAGTATAGAATTTTGTTTTCATTTATGTTGCTTTATTTGTTTATTAACCAGGCTAGTACACGTTTCAGATATGACCTGTTACTGAAGGCAGAACCTGCAGAAAGTACTAAAACAGAGGAAAGCATACTCATGGTGTTCTTTAAGCATTTTCAACAGGAATCTAAAAGCTTGGCATTATAAACTTTTTATTTTTTATAGCGCATATGTATGTATTATATGTATGTGTGTGTGTGAGGGGCTATATCTAGCCTGCATGTTTATACATCTGACATTTTCTTTGACCTCTGAAATCATAAAAAGTAAATCTGGATTGCTTGTAAAGTCATTATTTGCCATGTACAAATAAAGCAATTTTTTTTTTTATTTCCTGCCCTCCTTTCCCCCTTATTTCTTTTATATAAAAACTGCATTTTCCAGTGAAGGGAAAGCGCAAAAAAGCAAATGTTACTGGCTTATATGCTACCAGAAGAAACAGCAAAGTTAACGCTGGCTGCATGCTTGTTGCTAGAAATGGATAAGTTTTAGACAAGCAAACTCTAGGTATTCTAAGGGACCTAGTCTACTATAAAGTCACCAGACTGCAGAGAGGACATCCTGAGCTTATCTGTACAAGCCTGTTTTCGTTTGTGATTTATTGATCTTTTCTGTTAAAATGAGGTATGATTGAGAGCAATTGTGAGCAGAAGCTATTGAGTGTGCGAGGTATAGAAATTCCAGCTTTTGTCTAAATTTCAGAATTTGTATGGTTAGAGCAATAACTTACATGTATTTATTTTAGTAATTAGTCATATATTGGTAGTGTGATTTTTCTCATAGAAGTTAATTTAAGTTCTCTACAAATTCTTTGATAACTGATTTTGATTATTCTTTTGTATTTTTTTATTTTTGTATTCATTTGAAGCTGAATATGGTTTCCTTAAATGAGTATGCCATTAATGATTTGCTAAAGCACAAATACCTTGTACATTGTAATAAGTCATGTATATTTATAGGTAATGCATATTTAAAGGTAACACCTGATAACACTGGTGATCTGTGTTCCTCAGGTCAAAATCTGGATGATTTGCTTTCCATTAGTAGTAGTAAATGTAGACGTACTGATGGAGATTGCACTTGCTTGCACAGCTTGGAGAATTGTTGTTACACATATTAATGGTTGTACTGGTGAGATACGTAATGTTAGATGAAGCAAATAGAACACATTTAAGAAGAATGTGTCTATTGTCTACAAATATTAGTCAGCTCCTATAAAACAAAACGATGCCACTGACAACTTTGGAATTTGGCTACCAGTATTCAGTAATCCGAGGATTCAGAGTGTTTAGAAGGAAGTAAAAGAAGGAAAGGAAGGTGTTCACAACAAACAACAAGGAAGAAAAAGAAACGGATTAATGGCTGTAAAGCAGAGAGAATACATACTAAAAAGGACATTGCTTGTTATGTATTACACAGATTACAGGCAATGATAGCATCTTTCTATCAGAAAACCTTTAGTCTAGAGAAGAAGTCTGCATTTTTCGAAAAGAGAAGGTAAAAAAAGAGGCACGGCGCAGGTGAAAAGGAAAAAAATCAAAATTGAATGTGGAAGGATTGAAGAACATTACAGTGAGAAAGACAGACGTTGACAACATGGCTCACTCTGTCATTGTACAAAGCCAGCTGGATGAGAATTGTATGCTTGCAAATGTAACATGCAATAAAAACAGTGGGATTAATAAGACTAGTGGTGATGAAGGCCGATCCTTTGTAACAATTGACAGAGCAGGTATTATTGAATTAGACGTTGAAGATTCTTCAGATCTGGTCAGAAAAGATATTTGGTAATTGAAGATTCAATTATTAGTGGAACTGTTAGTTACATTTGCAGAGAAGATAATGAACATTGAATAGTGTTATGCTTGCCAGCAGCAAAAATAGAGGATGTGAAACAAGCCTTAGAACATCTTAGTGTAAGGAAGTATGGATCTGTTTTTATTCATGTCTGTACAAATGATCTCATCTGCAAGGACTCTCTGACTGTTAGGGAACTTACAGCCCTCTTAGATAGTATAGCTAGTACTGGTGTTAGGATGTAGTTTTCAGAAATTCTATACAGGAAGGAGACTCAGGCTACTGTGAATGAAAATATTTTTGGGGGTAAATGCCTACATGAAAAAATGTCCCATTTTAAAAAGAAAATGTGTAGAGCATCCAAGCCTATTTTGGGCACACGTGTTCAGAGAGGATGGCATGCATTTGTCAAGATTAGGGAAGATAATTTTTGCAGCAGATATTTTGCAATATTTGATAAACACAAGGCAGGATTTTTGCTAGGTCAAAAATGTAACAGCTCACAGATATCAACATTTGAAGCATCTCTCACGGTTATTAATAAATAATATTGCTTTTACTGGAAAATTTGCTACATTGCCATAAGATTGATGTTGTTATTGTTTGTGAAACATTGTTAAAGAACAATGTTGAAAAACAGTTCTGTCAGGATATAAATGTTTTTACTGTAACAGACATTCTAACAAAAAATTAGGTAGTTGTGTTATGATGGGGATTGAAGATAGTTATGAGATGTGTGACTGTTACATATTCAGTAATAACATGAATACAGTAATAACACCAGTACTATAGACTGTGTAGCTGTTACAATCAAGACAACCTCGGAGGCAGTGGAGTGTTTGTAGAAAATGACTGTTCACTGTATACCAGGTAGAAGAGAAGCAAATTTATCCCAACGATTAAGGAATGTTGAGATACAGGTGCGAGATTCAAGCTGCTGTATCCAGCTGTCTTCAGAATATCTTTTCTTGGAGGATCAATGTCAATTTTTGATACAGAGCAGGCTAAGGGGGAAATAGAAAAGTTTGTCCAGCAAGGGATGAGCCATCAAAACAAGGGACTCAGTTTCTCATTCTTCTGATAGTAGAGTTCATGGAGAGACTTTGCCAGTGAAACATTTTCTAGTGGCCTGAAGGAAAATGCTTGAGAGACAGAAAAAAACACAGGAGTAGACTAGAAGAATCAATGGTACCTTGGACTTGAATAGGGGTCTGTGGTTGGGAGATGGAGATTAACAGGAAGAAGGCCAGCAACACTGAAATTAGTGAATAATTGCGAGCCTATAAATCAGTTACATTTGTGGAATATGGTTTTTCAAGAAAAAGTGGCTGACAAAGATTTAATTTTTGTTGACTTTGTTAAACTTGTTGGGAGACTGACAGGCATATGCCCCACTTCATTTCATTAATGTTTGGAAGGGCACTAAAAGGAAAAACAGAGGGAGAAGGAGAGAAAGGGTAAGTGTAAGAAAACAATGTTTGTTCATAACCGTATTTATTTGTATAAACATTTTATGATGTAAATTGCATGTTATACAGTGAAGTATTTTCAGTGATTGTTGCACGTGATAAAGATACTGATTGTTGCACGTGATAAAGATACTAAAGTAAACAGGTGTTTATTTCCCCCCTCTTTTTTGGTTTTAGGAAATGTTGGCATTATTATGTAAAAAGAGAAGAAACACTGAACAAAAGGAAATTTAAGTCATTAGGTTGAAATGTTAGGCTGGTAGGTGGGGTGTAAAAGTGCACTGATTATAATATATGTAGAATTGAAATGTTCTCTTTTACTTTTGCATAGGTGACTGGGTGAATGTTGTGATGACAAGTTTTAAAAAATGACAGACCACAATGTAATAAATATTTTTCTTGAAAAAAACATATGCTCAGTGCCAGTTGAGAAATGTGGAGCTGAGGGCAGCTCTACATTTTATGTTTCCATGGAAACAAGCTGACTGAAGGTGAAGGCAATAAATCAAGGGGTTTGGAAATTTTTTACCGAGATAAACATAAAATTAAAAGGTGCAAGAGCAAGAAGTTTAGTAAAAATAAAGATTGAATAATTTGAAGTGAATAAGAGATATCAGCTTTTCTGGCAACTAAATACTGTATAATTTAATTTTATTTAAAGATAGTGCACTTTTTCTTAAGGCTAGAAGTTAATGTTTTCTGAAAACATATACATTTTTCACATCTGGGAGGAGAATAAAGATAAGAGAAGAACAGACAGCAATTAGTGTAAGTAGGGGCACAGGCTGTAACATGCTTCTTAGCATGGCAACCCTTCATTTTAGGTTAGGTTTGACTGTGTGTGCAGCTGTCAGTTTGGGACAGTTGTTCCTATCAGGAAGGATAGACTTTACTATTTGAAGACATACACAGTTTTGTGCGTTTGTTTTAAGGTAATAGGTTATCGGGGTGTTCTAGAGGTGTTTTTTTTTTGTTTGTGGGTTTTCTTTAAAACAAGTATGACCTAGGTTCCAATGGAGATGACAAGAAACAACTGTCTAAAAGATCACCCTGCCAAACATTAGTGGGTGCATGTAATACAAAATCTGGAAATAGACATTTAAAAAAGCTGTCATATATAATAGGTGGAACAGTAATTTCTTATCATAATGGCTACATTAAACATATTGTTTTGGAACATGAATGGCCTTACAGGTATAGACAAAGATAAAAAAGTATTGAATTATTTTAAGAAATGTAGAGTGCAAATAGCAGTTCAATAGGAGAAACACTTGGAACAAAATGAGCATGTGAATTTGATAAAGAAAGGATTTCAGGGGGTTATTCAGCAGGGAGTCAGGGACAAAGGAGAAGGGGAGTACTTATGCTAATTTCTTTAGGAGCTCCAATAGGGACAAATGAGGAAAAAAGGATAGTAATGGCAGATTTGTGTCAGTAAGGGGCTAATGGCAAGGGAGGAGGATTACACTGACTTGTATTTATATACTACCTAAAACTGCTACTTCACAGCTTAAGAAAATGTTGAGAGAAATAATCAGCTTTCAGCAGGGAATATTACTTATAGTTGGGATCTGGAACTTGATTTGCAACAGTGCGAATATATCTGGGGACCTAGAAGGGAAAATATAACAAAACAGGACAGATCTCTGAAGAAATTTATGAAAATATTGGCTATGGAAGAAACAAATTCAATAGTGGGAACTCCGAGAGAATTTACATATTATTGCCCAATGTACAATAATGGGGCTCGACTAGACAGGAATTGTATTTCACAGGAACATGTGCATTTAATTGAAAGCTTCAACAGACATCCAATAACTATTTCAGCTCATGCACCAATAACAATTAAGATAAAAATACAGGGAAATTAAGTATGACTGAGACACCAGCACTTCTCCACCTAACTGAGGTGGGCTACCAGCCACAACTCTGAGCTGAGATACCTCCTTCCATAAACAACCCACCAACCCACTCCCAAATGATCAACCTAACTCAAAAATTGACTTCATCATCTCTCCCTCTTTCCTACCCTTAAACTTTCTACCCCCTAAAATAAAAATACCCCCTTCTTACTCCCCAACTCCAAAAAACAAGACAAACCTTATTAGATACTACCCACTCACACCAAAATCCAAATGTTTCCCCACCACTATACTTACAGCAGGTGATATTCATCCAAACCCGAACCTTACCTGCAGTCCAAACATCCCTCCCACCTCAACCCCTCTAACTACTCCCCAAAAACAAATCTCCTTCTATTCTATTAATACCAGAAGCATTCTCAACAAACTTAGTCAGTTCCATGCTTGGATAGCAAATCATACCCCTGATGTCATTGCAGTAACAGAAACCTGGCTTAAACCACACAACCTAGATAAAGATATCCTCCCCCTCCGGCTATAATATGATTCGCCTAGACCAAATGAACAAAAAGGGTGGGGGGAGTTCCCATAGTCTATTCTAGTAATCCCACTATTTCTCTCATCACAAATCCAAAGCCATCTTTCTCCCCAGCAGAAATACTGGCAGTTAACCCTAAACTAAACAACTACACTACAATCACTATAGTAGCCACCTACATTCCACCGGGTGATAATATTCCAATACTGGAAAACATTCTCTCCTATTTTTCCCTGAATATCCCAAATGAAACAATCCTCCTTGGTGACATGAACATCAATTGGCTAACCCTTAATAACCTGGATCCATGCACAATATTAATCTCTATGGATTTACCCAGCTAATTACTAAGCCTACACACTCTAACAAAACCCACAATACAAATACCCTCATAGATTGGATACTTGTCTCAGCTCCATCCAAATATCACAATCCTGAAACTCTCACTGATTCCTTGAGTGACCACTCACCTATAAAAGTGCTAAGATATACTAGTCACCTCCCAAAACCACATACATTTTTTACTAGGCATAATCTCTCCAATTTTAACCCGGAAACTTTTAACACTCTTAATGTCTAGAGTAAACTGGGACTTCCTCACTCAGCTTCCTTTAGATGAGGCTGTCATTGCTTTCAACTCTACTTTTCTGGATATCATTAACTCACTAGCCCTACCTCGTAAAATCAGGACAAAAGCTAAACTATCTCCTTGGCTAACAAAAAACACAAGAACTCTCATGAAGTGTAGAGATAAGTCCTGGAAAAAATGGCTTCAAACAAAAAATCCCTATGATCTACAAAGAACAAAGAAACCTGGTCAAAAGACTAATCAACAAAGACAAAAAAGAATTCTACTATAACCCCCTTTCAACACTAAAATCAGACCCAAAAAAATTCTGGCACACAATCAATCAAATGCTCCATCCGGGAAACACAGCACATCCCCCTGCTTACCACACCAGTTAAATAATAAGCCTATGTTCATTTTATGTCATTTTCTGATGAAGTTCGACTGCAAACTTTACAATGAACAAAAGTGCTCAAAATGTGATTTAAATGAATAAAAGACTGACCAAAACACTGAGAATAGCCTAGTGTCTATGTTCCTTCCAAAATAGCAAAAGGTTCTTGAGTTTTTATACTGAATTTATTTACTGTGTACTAAACTATACTGTTGTACTGCAATCCTTTGCCTTACTGTGCCTAAGTCGAATTTTATTGCTGTTTTTACTGTTTACCAAGCTTTTTTGTTGTTTTCACTATTTAAGTATTTACTGGTATTTTTTCACTATTTTAAAGTATCTGTTTTGCTTGTTCTGGGTTTCCCACCAAGCAGTGTTTAAATAACTGATGTGTTAGCTGTTTAAAACATTCTTTAGAGCCTCCTGGCTGACTTTGTGCTGTTTTAAACAATTTTTTAGTGTCTCACTGCTATTTTTCCTGCTGTATTAAATATTCTGTAGTGTTTCCCACTGACACTAGGGTCGTTAGTAGTCCAGATACAGGCTTGCTGCTTCTGGAATGGTTTGTAGTGGTTTGTTTGTTCTGAGCACATTTTCTAGGCCATCTTAGATTGGAAGGGCCTATCTGCACTTTGGTGAGAGAACTGTGCAGATTGGGACATGCCTGGTAAAGGGAGGCTGGTCTAGGTCTTGGAATAAGCATCCTCATTGGTCCTTTTCAATATTTTAAGAGTTTTTGTTTTTAAATTTTAGCTTCTGGTATTTAGGCCCTGCATTTGAGCAGGCTTCTGCTTGTTTGCTCGTCATGCAGCACCATGCATTGCCGTGCAATTGTTAGCCAAAGCCAGACAGTTAAATTCAACAAATTTTCTCTAAAACACAGGCAGAAATATCTTCCACTGAGTTCTTCTGTGATTTATCTTGAAAAACCACCCCTAGTGACAACAATCTTCAACCTAGTACTATGGACAGTTGGACTACCTTTGTTTCTCCTGCCAGCCTTCTTGATTTGGATCTTTTGAAGCAGTGTAGCAATTGCCACATGTACACAGACAACCCTCTACTAATAACACACTCTAGTAAAGAGTGCAACAGATGTATTTACACCAAGAATCTAGAATCCATGCTCTCTCTCACTGAAAACAGTAACACGGAGAAGGTAGTCAACTCACCCACCACTACATATGTACCATTACTCATACACATAGTATGCATCAAACACATAAATTCACATACGCGGAGGTTCTCTTGAAAAACTCACAGAAACATCAGAGGCCTCCAACACACAAGACTGCTACAGCTAACACAGTCCCCACAGCACCCTTGACATATAGCAACATCAGTGTCTCACCTACCAAGCCCGTAAAGCATAACACTCAAAAACCAAGTTTTCTTGTCACTGTTGACTCAGTAGTGAGACACATGGCTGTCCCACTCACCAGGTTGGATAAAGTCATAGTCAGCTGCCCCTCTGTTGCCAGGATTTATCAAATCAACCATGCACTCAGGTCTTTCAGCAACAAGTACTGTTATGACTCTGTCATAGTTCATGTTGGTGTGAATGACCTGAGATGTACCTCACTGGACCATGTGAAGAGAGATGTGATTGTGCTTTCTGAGTGTGTCCCAGGTAGGTATGTGTCTAGCCTTGAGCAGCATACTACCCTCGCCTAGAATGATGCCACAGTATAAACAAAAAAAAATTATTGATTTCAATAATTGGCTCAGTTTTGGTATCATTCAAAGGGGATAAAGTTCCGTTCAGCCTGAAAAGCCATGGGTGACAAACCATGCTGCTTTGCCAGAGACTGTTTGCACCTGGCACCTCTAGGCTTTCTGCTGCTGGCAAAGGTTGTTGCCTACCCCATTGTGCTTTCTTCAGGCAACGTCTCAAAAACAACATCACAGACATGAAATTAATGAATCAGAACAAAATAAGGGTCATGCTGCTAAATGCTAGGAACTTAAACCAAAAACTGCATTCCCTGGAAGTACTTCTATCATTAGAAGATGTAAATGTCTATGCAGTCACAGAAACCTGGTTCAAGGCCTCAGAGAGTACCCTGGCCTTGCAAGGCTACAATGCCTTCCATGCCTTCAGACTGCAAAATGAACATGTGAAAACCAAAGGAGGCGGTGTTTCAATCTATATTAGAGATAAATTCACCTCTTGTCTAGTTAGACTGAACAACTCCATGGAGTACTCCAGGTCCAGGTTATGATGGGTAAGAACTGCATTCAAGTCATAGCCAGGTATAGGTCCCCCTCCATGGGTCACAACCCCCATGAAGCTTACTTGACCAATCTAGAAACAACTCAAAATTTTACCAAACACACTGGTTATGGGGGTTTTCAGTTATCCCACCATCAAGTGGGAAACACACACTAGCCCTAATTTTCTAGCACAAAACTTCCTTAACTTTGTTAATTCAAATATCCTGGAACAAATTGTTCAGACCCTGACAAGAGGAACAAATATTCCAGATGTGGTCCTTACCAACATGACAAAAAGGTGCACTGCTGCAACTGTAGGACCTTCATTAGTTAAAACTGACCACAATTTGGTCACTTTTGAGCTGGCATGAACACCAAAACTCACAAAGGGTGATATCACACTAAACTACTTCACCAAGGCAAACTATACCCTCCTAGGTGAAAGTGTAAATGCATTCCAAGCATAACCCCCAAGCTGGAAGTGTTAACTACACCAAAGCTTACACTAAAGCCCTGTACAATCACTTGCATGAATGTACCAAAAAGAATCAAGGCCAGAGCCCCAAGTAAAAACAAGCTGCCATCTTGGACATCCAGCATCAACAAACTTTACAATAAATGCAAAAAGTTGCTGTCCAAGAAAACAAAGGCAAGGCTCCAACAATGGTAAAGCACCTTCATCAGCCTCAACAGGCAGATAAGACAACTTGTCAAATCCTCCAAGGGCTTCTTTGAGAAAAATTTTCTAAGTACAGCCAAGGATAACCATAAGGCCTTTTACAGTGATGTGCTTAACCTAAAGGGTAAGACCCAAGCATGTGCAGTACTGGCTAATGGTATCGCACACACTGACCCTACAGAGATAGAAAACCTGCTAGCAGATAGGTTTTGCAAAAATTTCATTCCCTTATCCCCTCCTAACTTACAACAAACCTACATATCTGAAGAACAGGTCCTTAGAGCCCTGTCCAAGGCAAAAAAACACATCCTCTATGGGACCAGACAATATCCCAGACTGTCTTCTAAACAGGCTAAAACATGAACTAGCATCACCACTAACTACCCTTTTCAGTCATAGAATAACCACAGGCTTTGTCCTGCAGAATGGAGAACAACAGCAGTTATTCTCCTCCACAAAGGTGATCTAGTGACAGACCCAGGGAACTACAGATGTATAAGCCTGACCAGCTTCACCTGTAAGGCCATGGAACGTATCATTATGGACCTCATAAATAAAGACATAGGCGACCTCCAAACCCTAGATCCTCCCAACTCGGCTTCGTGAAGGGCAGATCCTGCCTGTTAAATCTGGTGGATTTCTTTGAGATCCTGCCTGTTAAATCTGGTGGATTTCTTTGAAAGTGTGATCAAGGCCATTGATGATGGCAAATTTGTGCACAGAGCATTCCTCGACTTGGCAAAGGCTTTCGACACAATTCCACATTCAGGCATTACTGATAAACTTAGCAAACTGAATGTAAACCCCTTCATTGTAAGATGGGTTGCCAACTGGCTCATAAACCAGACACACACTATCAAAGTGGGTGACTCCACATCAACTAGTAGACCTGTTACCAGGGGTGCCACAGGGGTCAGTGCTGTGCCTCCCTACTGTTTGGTATATATTTCTCAGGAATTTAGGTCAAAACTAAAGGGTTGTGGCTGACTAAGTTTGCAGACGACTGAAAATAGGTGCAGTCACTAAATCTTCCAGTGATGTCAGTATACTCCAGGAGGGTCTCACGCAGACCAACGACTGGTCTATTAGTCACGGTCTCAAACTGAATGCTAAGAAATTTATCATCATTCCCTTTGGCACAAACAATGTCACTTTACATTATCAAATCAACAACAATACCCTAAGTACCCATGAATTGGTAAGGGACCCAGGATCACAAGTTGACTGTGACCTTAACTTCGACCACCATGTGTCTACTGTAGTAAGGAAAGATTTCTATGTAGCACACTTGATTAGTAAAGACATCACCTTGAGAGCAAAAGAAGTTATAACCCCCCTATATTCAGCACTTATCTGTCCCATAATTGAGTATAACACCCCATTTGGCATGTACCGTACTAAGCACCTGCAGCAATTAGACAGACCTCAGAGGTTTCTAACAAAGAAGATCAAGGGTCTCTTGCATGTGCCTTACACAGACCAACTGAAGTTCCTTTTACTCTACTCTGTAAGGAGACTTATGCCTGGCCTACAGGAGCAATCCAAGACCCAAACCTAATGAACTTGCTGCATATCCATAAATAAAACGGGACTAGAGATACCAGTTCCAGGGACCTAAATATGGCCTGTGACTAAAATAGGACATGCTGAAGGGACAGATTTATTTCCCAGTGAAAATTTTGCACCAAAAAGACACATAGTTCACTGAAATGCCCTTAAAACCAGCCACACGTTTTGAAAACAGGGAGAGTAGTATCTCTGCTGTAAACAGACTTGCTAGAGATTATTTAAAGTATATTAAATGAGAATTATTTAATTATGCTTTCTTTATACTTCGTGTGTGACTTAAGTGTGCATTTTCCATGACAGCGTATGAAACAAATACACTGATGTAGAAAATAACTGAGATAAAGTGGATGACATGGACACTTTTATTATGCTTTTGTGTCTTTGGCAGCAACTAGGTGAAAGAGCAATGTATTAAAAAGCATCTGGAAATATATGAATGTGTATGAAAGTGTACAGCATATGTAACACTACAGGGACATACTTTACATCAACTGGGACAAGGATAAACACTTGAATTATATTATCATAATGAAAAAAGGCACATTTTATTTCATTGTTGCTTTTGCATTACTTATCATAGTCCAATTCATTGCTGAGAAAAAAAATGCTCTTCTCACAGGATCTGGTAGAAGCAGTAAGTAGAAGTATTAATATTCTAAAATAGGCTTTGAATTTAAGGGCATTCCATTCTTTATTTTTAAGGACAGTTACAGAAAAACAGGACCTTTGCCTCTGAAATGTCATTGGCTGTGTTGGATTTATAAAATAAATGGAAGTCTTTGTATCATTGTAGAAGGTTACCATGGAGACATTTCTGATGCTAGAAACAGGGTTAGGACATTTGGACACAGACGACAGCAGTAATTATAAATAATAGAACAGAGTCTTTTCTTGTACCATCATCAGTAATTAAAGGAATAAAGGACCTACAATTTTTGATGGACTTTTTCTTTGTGGAACATGTTCTGCCAAAGCAGATAACATACTGGTGGTCAGAAATCAGAAAAAAAAACTTCTGAACAGATTCAGGGAAAACTGACATACTAACAAAACTCTGCATTACCATTCTGAGCACTTAAGAATGAATTTTCTGTCCAGTAACCCACGTAAAGGAAGAATAATGCATCATATTTGTGAAAAAAATATGCAACGTGTATTAGTTTCGACTTGAAGTTGCATCATATTATTTCACTTTTTATTGACTAAACATCCGAAGTTAACTTTTCAACTGAGAATATATTTAAGTGGACATGCCTATTGTATTGTATTATTTTACATATTTATAACCGATGTTTTAGAGGGCACATGAAGCATAATGTGATCTAAATATGTATCGCTAAGTATCTACGGTTCAAAGTGAAAATCTGTGTGTGCTTTTTGCATTTCCATACAATGCTGCTTGCTATATAACTGCAGATGTGGCAAGCGAAAATGGGAAATGCCAACTCCGCTGTTTAGATCACTCACTGTAATCCGGGGAAGGTTTAGGAATTTATTAACTGTAGCAAATTAGAGAAGTCCAGTACTCAAACTTAAGTAGGTATCTTCCTTATTTTAACAATTAACAAATTGGTTGCTACACCATTAGACATTCGGTTACTGAAATGGCGAGATTCTTTCTCTACTTACATAATATTTTATTTTATATTTATGTTCTTTTTCGTTTGTTTGCTTAAAGTGAATTATTGTTCAAATGGATCAATTTTATATTGTCTGCTCCTCAGTGCAAACTGTTTAAATCTGTACTATGGCAGTGAAACATTTCATTTTACCATATGTTATCTCTTTGACTTCTAACCCCAGTGTGGTTAAATATGTATGTTTACTCTTAACCAAAATGTGCTGTTTTTCTTAGAAAACGGTAAGAAGAAAATTTAAAAAAATCATTGGCTAAAGATCTTCAGAGACAAGTTGTTATTTCTAAATACAAGTTGCATAAAAAGGTACAGGAAAAATAAAACTGAATATGTAAATCAATCTGCTGCAGAATACTTAGAAATTAGAAAACCACCATGACTAAAAAAATACAGTTGCATAAGTCTTACTTAGCTGTAACGGTAGATGTTCGAATTTCACACTGCCTCAGTGGCAGGCGCGGCTCGTGGCATCGGACTGCCGGACTGTAGCCCCCTCAACAAAAAAAAGAAAAAAGTACCTTTTTGTGTAGTGAGTTTATTTTTTTTTGTTTACTGTGTCTGAAGCAAGCAGTGACTCGTCTTTCAAGTTCCTTCCTGCCTCGGCAAGTACGCGCATGCACACTTTAACTGCCTTGGGTTGCGGCGGTTTTAAATAAAGACTTTTTTTTTTTGTTTTTGCTGCAGCCCAGTGAGGACCTTAAGGCATCAGTGTGATGCCCAGCTTTCTATGCGGTTCCAAACCGCATAGAATTGAAAGGGGTTCGGACTGCGACGTCTGCAGGCACGTACATGACGTGCTTGGGCTAAATGCTGCTGATTGGTTGTCGCTCTCTTCCCGGGCTTTATGTGTTGGGAAAAGAGCGAGAATCAAACAGTTTCAGTTGTGGACTGATTCGTGACTGAGTCAATCGAGGGAAGGATTTACCTAGCTACTATTTAGCATTTATTTGCTATTAGATTTCTATTTCTTTTTTTTTTTTTTTTTGGGCGAACTATATTTTGTCAGCTGTGCTGAAGGTGAAGAAGAATTACTGAAGATAAGAAAGAAGTAGTACAACAAGTTAGAAGAAGAAGAACAGAGTAGAGTACAGAGAGTTTTCTTCTTGGTGGTATGTATATTATTTTTTATTGTCCCAGCCAACTGCATCTTTTTTAATTGTCATTGTTTATGTTATTATGTTTATTGGTAGCCCTTTTAGCTGGACATGCTTGATTGCTTAAGTGTACTATATTGTTTAATCAGGTGGTTACTTAAGATGGATGGTCTAGCAGTTGTTGCAGAGATTAAGGTTGCGAGCTGTAGTTTCTGTGGTAGTGGGTTTCATTCTTTCAGCCTATTGTGTGACTTTGAGCGGGTCACTTAACAAGGCATTGCTCCCATGTTGCCCCTGAAAAGGGAATGTGTGTCCAGTAGGCCTACCTGGTTAGCAAAGGTGTGTTATTATTATTATATTCTTAAATCTTGAAGATAGGAGAACTTATGACATTAACTACAGGAAGGAATGTTTCAGATTACTTTATTCAACTAGGAATTTGGGAGTATATTACCAATATTAAGAAAATGAATGTGCTTAGTTCTGTAGCTTTACATTTTGAAATATATTCCTAAAACTATAAAGGAAGAAAGAGTCTAATATTACTTTGAAAAAGCAAGAGCCATTATATGTTTAATACATTATTAAAAATTCAGTGCATTATTTTTCAATGGACTGAACATGGAACCAGACCTGAAGTATTGGACAGTCAAAATCTTAGGACTATAACTGAATTTGAATTGTATAGGTTGTTTTTAAAGTAGTTTCTTTGTATTATAAATTATTGTAATTGTTTTAGATGTAAGCATGGTGTATTGTGTGATCAGTATGTCCCTAGAAGACTGTTAGCTGAAGTGCTGGGAGGTTTTGTTCAGGAAGAAAAACTGGTATGAAATAAAATGTTTTCTTCTATTTTTTTGTGTGTGTATGTCTGTGTGTGTGTGTGTGTGTGTGTGTGTGTGTGTGTGTGTGTGTGTGTGTGTGTGTGTGTGTGTGTAAAATGCCCCAGTGGCTAGAGCAAACTCATGATGGTGTGGTAGGGAATACCTCAGGCTTGAACCCTGTATGCAGGTGGTAAGGGCCTGAATTCCCTACCCACCATTTGTAGAAAATTTGCAGATTTTTGCCTCATATTTGATCTGTTCTATTCCTCATAATATCTGTGGTTTCTAAATACTTAACTGCTTGATATTTGATGGTGCAGTGGTAGCATTGTTACCTCACAGCTGCAGGTTCTTAGGTTTGATTCTTGGCTGGAGTGCCTTCTGTGTGGGGTCTGCATCTTCTCCCTGTGTTTGTGTGGGTTTGCTTTTGTGTCCTCCCATGTTACAAAGACATGTCTGCATTATTTCTTCCTGGGCTTCTGTTGAAAATTGTTTTTTGTTCTAAGTCAGATTGTCCTGGTTAACAAATGTTAAATAAAATTGACAGGCATTTGAATTTCAGACTTCAGGTTTCTGAATGTTTAATTCCTTGCATATTTGATGGTTCAGTAGTAACATTGTTGCCTCACAGCTATAAGTTTTCTGGTTTGATTCTTGGCTGGGGTGCCTTCTGTGTGGAGTCTGCATCTCCTCCCTGTGTTTGTGTGGATTTGCTCTGGTGTCCTGCCATTTTACAAAGACATGTCTGCAGTATTTCTCTCTGGGCATCTGCTGAAAATTGTTTTTGTTCTGTCAGAAGTAAAACTGACAGGCATTTGAATTTCAGACTTCATATTCTTCAGAAAATACATAGTAACACAACCTATTTTCTAAGTTTATAAGATGAATATTTGAAATTTGTCCCTATTTTTGGGACTGTATTCCCCCATTATTGGCTTTGTCCAGATTTTTTGTGCTATGGTTGACAGCTATGGCAAGAACTGAATTCACTGAATATGTTTGAGGGCTGTATTCCATCATTACTGGGTTTGTCCTGGTGTTTTGTGCTAAGAGGTTGACAGCTATGGTGAGAACTAAATTCACTAAATGATAGCCATTTAAGTTTCAGTCTTCATCTCTTCCACAAAGCAGCTGATTTGGCGCAGTGGTATGTTGCTCTGACTGTTTTGTACAGGGACCTTGGCAGTAAAATGTATGGTGGTAACACAACATTTTATTCTAGCAACTTTCCAAGATTATACAAGCAATGTTTAATGTGTCCCTGGTTTTTGGGCTTTTTCCAGAGTTCTTGTGCTGTGAAGTTGAGATGCAGTTTAGTATTGAGTAGATTTTACAAGGAGCTGAGAGCTGCAGAGGAAGAGAAGTTTAGTGCTGCTTATGCAAAGTCTGCTTGCATTGTTAATAGCACAACAGGTTGTGTACTTGCTTTTGATGCAGAAGGCTGTGGGTTCAACTCCCACAAGGGGTGGATGCTGCCATATGAAGAATGTCTTCCTTGGCGAAGATACTATCTATGAGCCTGTTATCAGTTTGCCATCCAATTGCAATATTACTAGCTTATCATTTTTTTAATGTAATGTAATATAGGCAATTTATTCCTCAGGGGCAACAGACACTTTATTTTTCGATGAAACCATGAAATATAAAGGTGTTTGCTAACAGCAACCTTTTCATTAGTTACAGATTTCTTTAATGTGGAATTATTTAGATGACTTTTACTTCAGATATTGTGCATATACTGATTATGGTAGACTGTAGAAGTTTGAGTAGACTTTTATGATGGAAATGTTCTGAACTGGGCAGTTTTGTCATTATTGGTTCATGCGTTTTGTTTCATTGTTTAATAAATTTAAAACGCCCTCTAACAACTGTACTGTATTGTACAAGGAATATAATTTAGTACAATCAGGAAGGTGCATAAAAGAGCACATGTATGTTTCATTTGCAATGGGCCTATGATTTGAAAACAGCCCAGAATTAATCTTTATCTGCCACTGGCAAAATGTATTTTCTTGGAATGTGGGTTTCAATGCTGTTTCAATGAATGTTAGTTTCAAGGGCAGAGAAGTTTTAATGCTAAGTCTGTTTTCATTTTGAGACTGCATTGCTTTGTTTAGCAGATGTCTTAGTGTTTGTGCTGTAAAATGCAAAATAAAACTTTCAAATGAAGCCCAAATCATCATATAAGTATAGCAGTATGCACATTAGTGTTTATGGTAAATGGAGTGAAATAGCCAAGTAATGGATCATTGGAATGGCTGCAGGGGGAGGCTCCATTTGACAATGTTGTGAGGGGGAAGGGTGGCAAACTCACAGCCCCAGCTGAACTATACCTCCCAACTGCCCAGATTTTCAAAGAATGAATAGATTTTTGCTTCTTATTTTTGGTTTGTTCCTCCTGTATCATTTAGTAATTAAGTCACTAAATAATGGCACACTGAGTTTTAGACTTCATAACCTTCAGAAAAATGCATACTAAAGTAAGACCTGGTATTCTATCAACTGTCTCAGTTTATACAAGAGCAATTTTTAGTACTGTTTATATGTTCCCCCAAAATATTTGGCCTTGTCCAGATTTATTGTATTAACAGGTTGAGAGGTACATGCAAATTGCTTTATAGAATTAGGGATAGCCAAACCTCTCAACTGTCCCTGATTTTGGCTCAAAATTTTGCTCTTCCCTCTAATAATCCCTCCGCAAAATAGCAATTTCGAAGAAAACATGGAGGGTTTACAATTAAGAAATAACTATAATAATCATTTATAGATTACTTTTATTTCAGAAATTCATGTAGATTCTTTTATTTTGTCAGCTGCTCAAGTTAGCAGTACTAATATTAAAGTGTCCCTCCTTTGACAGGTTCCCAGCTGTATCGTGTGGCTATTTTATATTTTTGCATCACATTTTTGGTCCGTTTTTCATAAAATTGTGTTTTTTTTTGGCAAATTAGTAACAGATCATTAAAGACTGAAGTTAGAAAATAATGGCAGACATTTGAGTTTCAGATTTCATACCCTTCAGAAAATTCATACTAATGCAAGACCTATTCTATAATCTTTCTAAGTTTATAAGAGCAATACTTAAAATATTTTTGGGCCTTTGTCCCACCTCTATGTATGGCTTTGTCCAGATTTCTTGCTCTGAGGTTGAGAGGTATGACAAATATGTCAGGGACATCACAGTCAGCCAGAGACATTTCAAATTGTGACATACTTGTTGCACCCCACTCCCCCATGTAGTGACTCTGGATGTGTCCAAGCAAGGCAAGGAGTAGTTATGCAGTGTAAATGTGCAGAGTATCCCCCCATCCAAGGTAGACACAAGTACTACAGTGGCTTTTCATCTGTCCTTGATTTTGCAGAATTGTCTGGTTTGTCATATTTTTGTACTGTTGATTTATGCGTATTACTCAAAGTGCCTGTTGCTCTGTGTTTAAGTAGCAGTGCTTTAATAACCATCAGGTAAGCTTGTCTGAGATCGTAAGATGCAGGTAAACTTTAATAAGCATACTGTTAAAGAATTGCCAACATTGAAAGCCTTTCTGTTGTTGCCATGCAGAGAATACTTAACTAGATAATGTATAAGCCTTGGGTATTGAAATGCATATGACAGTATTTGTAATAAAGGACAGGATTACATTATATTAAGAAGCTCATTACACTTGTTGGAGACTTCCATTCATCTCTGCAGGCTTTACCCGTAAACTAAACAGAATGCCAATCATGTGTGGTCCTTAACTTGTACAGTAATTCTTTAAGCAATGTATCTTGAGCTTGTTTCTTGTTTGCTTTTCATTTTTTACTTTGATCATGTTTTCCCCATGAAACAAGTAGATAGTTGTCAGGCAGCAGGTCTTTTTGGATAAGAAGCATTTTTACAAGTGGGGGCATCACGTGTTACTTGGTACTTTAATAAAGCTGAATATAAATTATAATTAGAACTGCAGTGCAAGGAGCAGTGGTTTAAGTTGAGTGCTGCTTGTTTTTCTTATATTTATTTTGACTGGCATTCCAGTAATGTATTTAAAAAGTAATTTATTTTTTCATACCTCACAACCTTTTTGTTTCCATCTAGATATTAAGTAAGCTGTCATGCAGCCAATGCATTGAAATATTTTTATTCGTCTACACTTCATTTTGTCTTGATTGGACTCTCATAATGATGGTTTGGCACCCAGGGCAGTGTATTTAATTAAAGTTATTTTTTGTGGTTTTGAGCATAGCTCCTCCCCTTTCTAGTTGGCTGCACCCCTTCCCATTGAACCCACCCATTCAGCTGTCTCCTGCAGCCCCCCTTTGATTTGAAGTCACCAGCCGCCACTGCTCAGTGGCATTAGGGTTCTATGTTTGCATACACCTACACTATCAGCTTTCCAGAACTCAGAATTCCCTCCTCTGACTACCTGTGACAGGGATTGGCTAAGCCCCTCTCATCAGAGGATGCCTGAGTACTGCTGCAGGAAGTCATCTGTACAGGTTCTTAGTGTGAACTAGGAAGAACCAAGAAAGACCTGAAATAAGAATTGTCTGAAACCAAGAAATTTGCAGCCAAAAACACCAACACAAATAGCCAAAGCCAACCAACAACACAAGGATGGATACAATTGAATTGTATATAAAATAAGTGGGAAGGTGCATAGGTGCTGCCACTGAGCCAGTGTGAAATTCAAACATCTATTGTTACAGGTACGTCAGACTTATGCAACTGTACTCTATTCATCATTCATACTGCCTCAGTCGCATATGGGGTAGATTCTCAAAGCTTACCCTACATGGGAGGTTGAAGGATAAGGATCCAGGAAACCCTGCTCTGGAGCTTGAGAAAGAATCTAGTTTGCAGTGCTATGTAAAGGTATAAACAGAAGACTACATTACTGCCTGTAGAATGCTTCTAGAGTCCACTTCATTCCAGAGTGCTAAAAAGAGGATAAGGCTCTGGTAGAATGTGCCTTAACCTTTCCTGGTATAGATTTACCATGGTGTGAGTAACAACAATCAATGAGCAATTGTTTGCTTAGAGAGAAGTTGACCCTTCTTAGCCCCAGAACAGGAAATAACAGCTGCTCAGCTTTCCTGAAGGGCTTAGTTCTGTCAAGGTAGTATCTGAGCTGCCTGTGCACATCTAAGGTATGCAGAATCTTCTCTCCCTTATTTTTAGGTTCTGGAAAGAAAACTGGGAGATTGATGGCTTGATTCAGGGCAAATTCAGAAACAACTTCAGTCATGAGAGATGGATTAGTGTATAAAACAACCTTGCTCTTGTGAAAAATCAGACAAGGTTGGTCCACCATGAGTGTCTGCAGCTCAGGTACTCGCCTTGCAGATGTCAGAGCAATAAACAAACAGTTTTCCAGTTGATGAACTTTAAATCAGCCTGAAGGGCAGGTTCAAAAGGAGATGAGGTCAGTTTTTCAAGAACAAAGTTGAAATCCCAAGGAGGAGGAATTTGTTTATGAGGGGGTCTCAAGTGCAGCAATCCTTTTATAAACCTTTTGACCACAAAAAAAAGATAAGAGGGAGATCCATTGCCAGACAATCTGAGATGGCCACAAGATGCACCTTTATAGATGCATAAGATAAGCCATCATTGAGTAACTCACACAAATATTTCAAACCTAGAGAGGTAGACACCATACTGGGCCATCTGTTATTGAATAGGCACCACCTAGAAAACCTTTTCTACTTGCAAACATAAGATTTTCTAGTTGCAGGTTATCTTGCCCCCTTCAATACCTGCTGCACATCCTCATGGAACAAGTGCCTAAAAAGTATCATGATATAATCAGCTAAGCTGTCAATTGCAATTGCTCTAAGTTGGGGTGCACCATTCTCCGCTGACACTCTGTGAACAGATCCAGAGTGTGAGGAAGCATGAGGCAATTGCCCTTGGCCATGTCCTTTGAAAGGGAGAACCATGTTTGCCTGGGCCACACCAATGATCCTTGGTAATTCTTTCTGAATCTTGAGATGTACCTTCGGTATCAGTGGAAGGTGCAGCAATGTATAAAAGAACATTTCCATCCAGGGGAATTAGAATGTGTCTGTCTTCCAAGCATGGCTGCAAGGATGCCTTGAAAAGAATGTTTGCAACTCTCTGTTTTGAAAGGAGGTGAGCAGATCTGGTTGAGGTGTTCCCAACATCTGGATCAGATCCTGGAAGACGTCTGTCTTAAGTTTCCACATGTGAGGTTCTGAAAAGATATGTTCAGGCTGCCTGCCACTATATTTTGCTCAGACAGAATGTATGAGGCCTGAAGTGTCAGAGAATACTATAAGGCTAGCTCCCAAGCCATCACTGCCAACCTGCAAAGAGGGTATGACCTTTTACTCCCTTGTTTGTTCAGGTACAAAATGATTGGTGTTGTCTGTAACCACTAAAAAGTGGCCTGGAGACCATAAATGTTGAAGAACTTTTAAGGCCTGAATCACTCCTAACATTTCATAGCTGTTTATGTGCTTTGTAGCATTTGAAGCATCTCATTATCCGTACACTTGAATTCCCTTGGACACTGCTTCCCATGTAAAGTCTAATGACTCCATCTAGACTGACTGAACTGGGGGTCTAGAAAGAGAAGGGTTGGTCTGGATTGAGAAAGGTTTGATCTCTCCATCGGAAATGTTGAAATTCAATATTTTTACGATGTTTAGGGAAGTTGGCATGATGGAATTCGACTAAACGGTTCACATTTAAGCACATTCAGAAATGAGCTTTCGACCATATGAAGGTATACCGAGAAAATGCCCTGAATCATGGCGTAGTCATTCTGTAGCAGGAGAATGATCTTTTTGGGGAAATGATCCCCTTTTATTTGTTTTGGAAGCATTATCCTCCTGTCATTTCCATTCAGTATCCTGACTATTAGGCTGCAATTTTTGTTTGCTCTTCCCTTAGAAGTTGAACACCTTGTTAGAGGGGGGAAAGTATAGTTGTGTAAACTTACCATAATAGTAGATGTTCAGATGATCACTGCTGCAGCAGCCTTAGCTGTATGGGGTTATATCCTGCCAAGGATATAAGAACTATCCAGCTTCCAAAGCTTCAGGGCATCTTCTGAGTGATCAAACCATTATACAGCTTGAGCTGGCCTGCCTAATAACACAAGGTTGAGCACCAAGCCTTTCATAGATTTCATGCCAACTGAGAAAGGGAGGCTGAGCCCTGAGAGAACATAACTAGGGGTATAAATATATACATATATATATATACACACCCTGGCATAATAAAAAAGGGGGGTGGAGTGATGTAGCAGCTACTGCAGCAGTGATCATTTGAGCATCTACTGTTCTGGTAAGTTTACTTACACATCTGCACTATGTTCATCATATTGATCACTTTAGCAGTAGTCTGAGCTGGACACATGTTGAGTTGATGAACTTATTTTCGGTGAACACAAAAAAATTGAAAGCAGTCAAAACCGTTTTCAGTGAGCATTAAAAGAAATTTATTTTGCAGAGGGCTAAGCCCCTTCCTCCTCCAAATTATGTATGCCAACTCTGAGGTCAAACAACATTGGAGAAAAAGGCAATCTCCACGGTAAACAAAAGAAGTTTTGGTGAACTGCTTTTTTTTTTTTTCCATTCACAGATACAATTTTTATTGACCTGACATATACCCAGAGCTGGGTATGATCAAATGGGGCCCTAGGCTGGGTAAAGTATCAGGGTCCCCCTCTCTACCCATACCAGTGTCCCGTTACTTCGTTATTTCTCCCCATTTACCATAAGCACCTGTCATTGTGCATACTTTTTTCTTCTTTATTTCTACAATGATTACAGATTTGGATTTAATTTAAAACCTTAATTTCAGATTTTATAGCACAAACACTGATAGCTATTTGCTAAACAAAACAATGCAATCTCACAATAAAAACAGACTTAGCATAAACTTGAAATGTTCAGTCATTGAAACTGCATTGTAACCCACATTCAAAGAAAATGCACCTGCCCAGTGGTGGATTAAGTTTACCCTTGGATGGTTTTCAAACCGTAGGCCCCTTGCACACATTTTTAGGACCATGCATACATGCATGAGTTCTTTGATTCACCTTCTTGATTGTATTAAATTATATTCCATGTATAATACAGCACCATGTGTTAGTGAGTTTTAAGTTTGTAGTTTTGAACATTTTTCCAGTAAGCAGTGAAACAAAACTTATAAACCAATAATGATAAATGTACCCATTTCAGAACATTTCATACCATAAAATGCCCCTCAAACTTCTGTCATTACAGTCCACCAGTACCAGTCAATATGCACAATCTCTGCAAAGTAAATGTCATCTGCATAATTCCACATTAAAGAGATCTGTAAGTAATGAAGAGGTTGCTACTGGCAAACAACTTTACTTTGCAGTGTTTCATCTACAAATACAGTGTCTGCTGCCCTTGAAGTTAAATTGCTTTGTTAAAAAAAATTGTCAGATGGTAATGTTGCAACAAGGAATGGCTGGCAAACTGACGTGTTCATAGTTACTAGGTATCTCATCCAAAGGAGGACACACTCAGGAGTGCAGCAACCCCATTGCCCCTTAAAATGTGCTGCAGTATCAGCAATCCATCTCCATGGTGTGGGAGTAGAACCCACAGACTTCTGCACCAAAGGCAAGTATGCTAAATGTTGTACTGTTAACACTGCTTTCAGATTCCATAGCACAAACACTGATGGCTATTTGGTAAACAAAACAGTTGCACATTGAAAACAGACTTAGCATGAGCAACAGTAAACTTCCCTTCCCTTGAAGTTCAGATTTCTTTGAAATTGCAGTTTAACTCAGAATTCCTTGAAAATGCACTGAAACTCATATTCTTTGAAGATACATCCCTGATGAGCAGTTTGGTAGTATATGTAGAGGATTTAGGCTATTGTCTCCTGTAATCAAGGTACTGGGTTTGAGCCTGAGCAAGTTAATTAACGAACCTGTCATCCCTAACTAGGGCATTTTACACACACACACACACACACACACACACACACACACACACACACACACACACACACACACACACACACACACACACACACACACACACACACACTCTTCTGGAATTGTCTCTTGCAGGTAGCAGTTCCAAATTGCTTGTCTGTCATGACATAGTGAAAGCTGCAGGAAGCTTCAGCCTTTAAATGTGTTTGTGTCATACTAAACACACATAGATGGACACAGTGTGTCTTAAAGATGTATATGTGCATGCATGAGAAGATTACCCTAACTTACTACATTTTGGAAAAGGAAGTGGAAGGGTCCAGGCACCCCTAGAGAATGGTCCTAGCAAAGCCTGATCTAGACTAAAGAAGGAATCAAGCTTATAGGGTTTTGCAAAAGTGTGTACAGAGGACCAAGTTGCTGATTCTTGAATCCAAACCCTTCCAAAAATCCATGGAATAAGCCAAGGCCATGATCCTGCCTGAAATAGTTTTTTGTGGTGAAAATAATAAAGGTTAATCGTCTTAGACAGCCATTTGGAAAGAGTTGGTTTTGACACAGGTTGTTCCTTTTTCTTACCTTCACAAGAAATTAACAATTGATCCAAAGATCTGAAAGATTTTGTTCTATCAAGATAGTACCGGAGTTGTCTGTGGACACCGAAGGTATGGAGTATCCTCTCTCCCTCATTTTTAGGTTCAGGAAAGAAAACAGGGAGATGGATAATTTGGCTTAAGGAACACCACCTTAGGTATAAAATAAAGGATTAGTTCTCAAAGAAAACTGTCTCTGTGGAAAATGAAATGTGATTGACTCATCATAAGAGCTTGCAACTCCGATACTCATCTTGCAGTGGTCACAGCAATCAGCAAAACAATTTTTCATGTTAAGAACCTCAAGTCAGCCACATAAAATGGTTCAAATGGAGCAAGTGTTAGCTTCTGAAACACTAAATTAAGTACCAAGGAGGAACCACCAGCTTTCTTGAAAGTCTCTTATGCAAGACCACTTTCAAAAAACATTTGACATGAGAATGCACTGAAAGGGGAGGGTTCATAGGAAGACATGTTGAAATGGCTGATAAATGAACCTTGATGGTGGACTCAGAAAGGCCAAAGGGCAATAGCTCACATGAATATTGTAAAAACCAGAGAAACACTAGCCCTGAATGGATACTGGTCATGTTGTTGGTACCAAGAAGAAAACATTTTCCATTTGTTAATATATGATTTTCTAGTAGCATGCTTTCTTGCCTCCATTAATACCTGCTGCATGTCCTCAGTAAACAGGTGCATAAAGAGAATTAAGACCCTATCACCCGGGCAGTCAGTTGAAATTGATTGGGGTCGGGGGTGTATCAGACACCCCTGTTCTTCTTTGAGTAGATCTGTTCTGTGAGGAAGCTTATGATAATTGCCCCTGGTCAGTTCCAAAAGAAAGGAGAACTATTGCCTGGGCCAGGAAGGGAGTCACCATAATGATCTTGGGAGATTCCTTCTGAATCTTCAGAAGTACTGTGGATGTTAAACAAAAGGGTGGAAGTGTATGCAGGAATATTCCTGTCAAAGGAAAAGAAAGGGCATCTGTCTTCCAGGCCTTCTTGCATGAAGTCTTGAAGTAGAAGTTTGCAAGCTGTTGGTTCAGAGAGGTGGCAAAGAGGTCTACTTAAAGAATTCCCTATATATGGATCAGATCTTGGAAGGCCCCAATCTAGTTTCCATTCATGAGAGTCTCACTTTACTCTGCTTACCTTGTTTGCAACACAGTATTGTTCTGATGTATGTAGAATGCATTTAGAGTGAGGTTGGGCTGTGAAGCTATATCACAAGCTAACACTGCTAATCTGCAGAGAGGGTAAGACCGAGGATGATTCAAATAGTTTAATACTTTGATCAGAGCAAACATCTCTTTTACATTTATGCACTTGTTATCTGCCCATTGTATCCCATACACCTTGCACTTTTATCCTTCCTGAAATTTCCCCCCAAACAAAGTCAGAGACGTCTGTAGTGACTGATTGCTTTGGAGCAGGGAAGGAGAGAGGGAGGGAGATCTGTATCTAGAGAAATTTTCTCTCTTCCCCAGGATATTTCTGTTCTGACAAACTCCAGAACTGAGTTTTGAAAAGATAATGGGTGTTGATGCTGGGATCAAAGAGACTTCCGATACCACTGTATCTTTCTCATGTGGAATCTTGCCAGGGGTATCATGAGAATCACAGATGCCTTGAGACCCAAAATTCAGAGAAATTCTTTCACAGTAAAGTCTGAGTGGAAAACCCTAGAAATTGATTTAGGTGTATATTTATTTTTTTCCTGTGGAAGAAAAGCTGTTTGAACTGAGGTGTCTAGCATACACCCAGGAAGACAATTCTGTGTGATGTAGTTAAAAACAACTTTTGAATGTTCTCTTGTAATACTAGCTCATGTAAGAGATCTCTCACCCAAGTGAGAGATTCCTGACACTTTGAAAAAGACTCTGCAAAGATAAGCAAGTCTTCTAAATATGGAAAAATGTGGATATCACATAGCCTGTAATGATCTATGACTGGGGCTAGACAGTTAGTAACCAATCTTGGTGCAGTGGATAGTCCAAAGGGTAAGGCAGAGAACTGATAATGTGATCTAGACACAAAACCTTAAGAAACATCTGAAGTCTGGATGGACAGGGATATAATGATAAGCATCTTTTAAATTTAGTGTTACCAGGAAAATTAAGCGAGGAAGAAGGGGTAAGAGGTTGTCAAGGGACAGCATTTCGAACTTGGGCACTATCACAAATTGGTTTAGGGAAAATAAATCCAGAACTGGTCTCCAAGCAGTTTTTTCTTTGACACCAAAAACATCCACGAATAAGAATCTTTCCCAAACTGGGAAAGGAGGAACTGAATCTATCACTCCCTGAGGCAATATGTATTGAAGGACAGGAGGAAATGGAGGAGACTGATCTGGTAGATGAGGAATTTTCCCCTGGAAAGGAGGAATTTCCTCCCACTGCCATCTGTAACCTTGATAAATGATCTTCAGAACTCATTTGTCTGAAACTATCTTCTGCTAAAGAGCAAACTGGAGATTCAGACTCTCTGGACAGGAAAATGGACTGCCAGAGTGGGAGGAAGGGGGACAATGCCTCTTAAATAGTCATTCTTACTTGTTAAGACTGTCATTGGTTTTGGGGTTTCCTGTATTCTTTTTGGAACCCTCTTGCCATTTCTTCTTATATGTCTGTTCACCAACATTTTGCCAAGAATGTTAATTTTGTTTCTTGCCAAAACTGGATGACTGGTTAGTGTACTTGGCTTGGACAATTGGCTGAGGACTGAACTCTGCAGCTGTGCCAGTGGGGGGAGACTTACTGGGGACCTGGGGAGATAGACAGTGAGGAAACCCAGACCCCGGGCTGAGTGTGTTCCCTGTATGCTGTTAAGGGAAACTGTGATTGATGCAGTGAGGTCTGCATGTGGAAATACTGAGTGCATCCATTTATATTCCAAGTGAACATCCCTCTCAGTGTCAGTGCTGAGGATTCAGGCTCCTTGATTACTGGCCTATTGTCAAGATGTCACACATATTTAGGGGTGGCTACGCTACAGTGACGCATGGGTTGGTAGAAAGAGAACCACCATAGTCAGGTCCAATAAACAGTGTTCACTTTACAGACCTGATAACAAGAAAAGTGTTTCTTTGCGCAGTGTGGCTTTACTGTGTCTCTGAATCAGAGATTCCCACCATTGTGCTAATTGCCAAACCCACAATGGCCAGTAATCATGAGTAGAGTGCTACAGTGATGGATGGGCTGCTAGGGAGAACACTACCATGGTTAGGACCGATGCACAGTGTTCACTTTATAGTAAGGTGTTTACCTGTGCAGAGTGGCTTTACCATGCTTCTGAATCAGAGATTCTCTCCTTTGTACTAATTGTCCAACCCAAGCCAGCCAATTAGTATGGGTAAAGAAAATCTCTTTGAATTCCAGGGTACGTTTTCCTCTCTCATACTTTTCCGCCATCATCAGTATCTTATTCTCATTTTCTTTATTAGTGATCTTCTAAACTGCAGTACTTACTGTTTCTCTGCAGAACTACATTTACTGGCTAGTTGCAAAGTAATCTCATCATATACTCCCACAATCTCATAGCTAGACACAATAGGAAAAATTCCACTATTACTTTGTGCACACTTTCATCATTACAGTGTGCATACTTTCAACTTTGTTTTTATTCCACTTCATTGCATACCAAACAACTTTTTTTTCCTGTTCTACCTAGTCTAATACTGAGGTATATACTACTGCTCAGGAATCCATAGTAGGTCCGTATTTGGGCCACCTGCTACAACTTAACTCATTACATTTGAGTGACACCTCCAGGTGCATCTGCAGTTAACTCCTACTGACGCCTCTAGGAGTCAAATATTGATTGTTATATTTGCTTCAGTAATTCCAAAACCATGCTATGTACAAGGTTTTAAAAGATTTCATCTTAAAGTTTACAAAATGGGAAATTCAACTGCATTAATATCTGACCTATGTCCTTGGTCCATTATGGCTAAGTATGAAAAGTATGAAGATATACTAAGTCTGGGATTTCTGTACTTTGGAGTGTTCTTACTAAAAGAAAGAGCTGTCTTGGAGTTAGTATTTATAAGTAGCACTAGTTTGGGGGGACACAGTATGGTAAAACACTCGTGGAAAATGCTTGAATGGCATTGTGGTGAGTTTGGGAATTTACTGCATTTCTTTTGTAGTCGCACTTTATTTTCCAAAGTTACTTGACTATTATTACTTTATTTATCAAAATTACTGTATGTAAAGTTACTGGTGTTGCACATCTGATAAAGAAGTCTTTATTTTTAAAATATGCATCAGATGCATGACGACTTTAATTACTATTTCAGTTTACAATACATTTTCTAATGCTTTGTTTTATTCACAAATTCTAAACTCTGGGGAATTCTGTGTTGCCATCTTTTCGTAGGTAGTTATTTATGAGCTTATCTTGCCACTGTTTAGTATTTGCTGGAAAATCCCAAATTCAGCTTTGAAATAACAGGGTGCCACAAAATTCTGAATGTCCTTTTAAATTTTGATTTATGCAGTCATTTGACCACCACAAGTACTGTGACATTGTCCGCCTATGCACAACATGATGTAGCTAAAGCTGCAACCATAAATTAGTACATGCAATTGTGAGGCGAGAGAGACCAACAAAAATCAACAAACGTGGAGAAGTACAGAATGAATCTGGAAACAGTGTCCAAATAAAATGAGAACATGCAATTGTGAGGCGAGAGAGACAAACAAAAATCAACAAACATGTGGAGGAGTACAGAATGAATCTGGAAACTGTCCAAACTCTAAACCTGAAGTTAGTTTCACCAGGCAGAGTTATGCATCTTATATTCTCACTCTTAATTTCTCCAAGACTTTTGGGTTTGTAATACCATGACTGGAGTGGATCCTGTTCGTAAGTCAAAGTATGATTAAAGTTCATGAAATTACTATTGTTTCAATCTTTAATGTTAGCCAAAAGTGATCTCACAGCATCCACAAAGTGCCTGGATCTGACTCCTACTTTAATATTGCTAATGTATCTAAATACGACTAAATTCTTTTTTATGAGACCCATTGCTCCTACCACTATTGAAACTGTCTGGGTATCCTTTTCCACAATGCCCTTGTTTCTGCCTGCAAATCCTAGTATTTTATAACTTTGTGTCTCTCTATACATAAGACACTGTAAATAATCTGGGTGTAGCGATGTCCATGATCAATGCTACTTTTGTCTTCTTTTCCTGGATTACTATACATGTTTTTTTCACGTGTATTGTTTGAACTGTTGGTAATGGGTGATCCTATGTGATATAAATTTCATCATTTTCTGTAATACTTTGTGGCTTATGTTTCCAATCATTCTCAACTACTTCAATATATCATGCCACATTATAATGCCTTTCAGTATACAGGCCTTCTGCCATTAGTGTATCACACCCAGCAACACAATTTGCAACTTTTTCCAATTCTGTTTTACAAAATCTGCATTTGTCTGTTTCTCTGACATGTTCAATGGATTTTGTAAACCATTGTGTACATAGTCCACTGTCCTGGGACACCAATATTAACCTTTTGTCTTTTGGTTTAAATTTACCTCTCCTTAACTGTTCCTGCTTTAAATCCTGATTGACATGAAATTGCTCCAGGAGTTTTCTGTACTTGCAACAATATTTATGCATTTTCCACAATTATTGCCTTCTAATCTGATCCTTCACCTTATATTCTTCCTTTTGTTTTTTTTGTTTTTTTTTTTTAGCGTATTCCGTTGCTTCCTGATTTTTATCTACTTCTGGTTTGATTTCCATTCCTGCTTGACACTGATATGCTTCTGCTAAACTAAGCAGCTAAATCACCTTAAACTTGTTTTCCTCGTGTTTTAAAACTTTCTCTATGACTGCAGTTTTAGACATCTAATCAGTTTCAAGGAGGCCCATACCTCCTTCAGAATAGGGACTATATAATCTTGGTATGCACTGATTTTTATAAATCATTTGATAGTATTCCACAGCATGACACTGCTTATATAAGGGAACAAAAAAAGAAGAAACAGCAGAATACAGAAGTGAAGTCTAGAGCAGGGGTTAAATGACAGCATTCTGAAACTGAAATGTTGATCAAAAATACTACAGAAGTACCATATGTGAGCATTATACCTTTCCTTCTGGATCCCTTATAAGTAAACAGCAGTTCTTTCCACATTTATTTGACAAATGTGGTGGGACTCAGGAGTGGAAGCAAAGGAAGGCAGCAGTTCAAACTGCCCAGTGCCATGTTTTTTTTATTTGAAATGGTCAGCTGATGGGAGATAATTTTTACTTTTTCTGGCAGGTGGAGGGTGGATACTTTCATTTTCTATAGAAAATGTGTTTTGAATTCTTTGTTCCATTTGGATTAATGTATGCTTTGTACAAAGTACAGAATGCCACAGAGATATGTGTTCTCCTTAAGGTAATAGGTCTGCCTTCTGCCTAGAAAATAAAACTTCAGACTGATTTTACTTCTATCTAGTAATGGATACACAAAAATAGTCTTATTGTCAATACCCTCAAAAGCCCAAAAATGCTGTTGGCACACATCAAAACCTTAAGCATGCTCAAAGTCTTACTGTTAAAGATCAGACTGGTCTCCCACTCCCTTTTGTCACTACACAAAGATACTTGACCGTCATATCTGACCAACAACTCTGCTTTTATAAACATGTTGAATCCCTTCTAGGAAATTAAGACATTCCTGTCCAGGATGTTTTTTCTTCTTTCTGTTGATGGCTGACAGTTAGCCGTCACCATTAATGCACTTCTCTCTCGATTTGAATATGGCTTACCTGTCTTCATTCTTGGCTCTTCCACTAACACCTCTCAGCTCCTAAAGGAGAAAATCAAATTCTTAGATTCATACATCATTCTAGTAAATAAAAGCAACACTGCCTCATTCTTGGTAAAGGGAACTGGCTGTCACTAACCAGGTCATATTCCTGCGTGACACACTCGCTCACAAACTAAATATACTGTCATCCTCTCCTTAACAGCTCCACCTATTTCTACTGTAATGCCAACTTATTTCTGCTTTCCCAATCTCCTTTCAGGCTTCCCACCTGTGAAAGGTATTTTCCAAACTTGCCCCTGCCTGCTGGAATTCTGTACAAGAAGAAAACACTGTTTTATATATTTCAAGAAGTCACTCTATTCTGACTTACTTGAAGAAAACAAATGCAATTGATTTAGAGACGCAGGTTAGTATGCAGTTTTCCTGATTCACCTTTACATATCTCTGTATGACCACTCCTCTATATCTCTCTCTTTCTCTCTGTGTCTCTAATCTCTTCACTTTTTCTCTCCTTCTGTATCTGTTGACCAGTCACACAAAAAATTAGAAGTTAGGAGGGACATGAGGGATAGATTGAAGAGGGAGGCAGAAAATGGTTGTTTTTTCTCCATATTCTGTGGCTCAGCTGCATTGCATAGCATTTTCAAATATTTCACTACTTAACATTCTCACTCTTAATGCTAAGACTATGTAATTCAACCAAGCAATCCTAATGTAACTTAAGATTTTGCTTAGGTATACATGCCTCAGTTAAGTTATTTTCCTTTTGTTAATTCCTTATTATGTTTTCTATCACCTTCAGTAATACAGTGTCACCTTTTCTGTCTTCTGCTAGTTTCATTTGTATAGTTTGTGCTTTGTTATTATCAAAATGGCTAGGGTCATGGCTGAAAAGTTTTCTCTGACCAATCCACTTACCCAGTCAACAAATGTTAACTAAAAATAAATATGCAAAATCTGATACAGATAGCTTCCATAAAGTGTTATATTAGAAAATAGACTACCTAAGCAACAGGGTAATAGATGAAGAAAGCAGGCAGCAGCTTTCTTGAAGAGTTCGGCATATTGTGGGGTCAGTAATGGAAATGATCGCTGTATTATTGTCATGCTGTACTGTGCTGCTAACTGCTTAAAGGAAAACTCCACCTTACAATTAAAAATAATACTTTTTCACTCTGTTATCTGAGTTATTTTAACATCTCAAAATCATTCTGACTGCATATTATAGAATTTTAATGTTTTCTGCAAAATGGCCGTCAGTGAGGCATGACATATCAACTTGATCTTATTTTTCTTCAAGCCTTTCTCTTTCTCATGATCCATTTCAAGTCTACTTTATATGAGTCATGCTAGACATAAGGAATTAGTAGTGTATTCCTATTCCACTGACATATAGTGGGATTAGTGCCAGTCACTGTCATCTTATATACTGTCTGTAACAGGTCTCCTTCTTTTATTTCTTGAATGGGCCTCATTTGTGCGAGTCTCAGGGCTTGTTTTATAGTATATTAAGGAATTATACACCTGTAACCAAAACAGTTGCTAAATTACAGGCCTTTGTTCAAACTATCTTTTTGTAGTCCAAGATAAATTGACAGTCCCTCCCCTTACACTTTGGTAAATATAAAAATATTTTCTGACTTTTCTCAAAAAGTCACAGATGTCTTTGATACTACAATCAAGTCATCTTAAAATGTAAAGTAATATAAACAATATGTAAAGCTTAACATTTCAATACTGTGATGCTGCTTGTGTAAATTTGTCAAAAGAGGTGACAACTGCCTTTCAACCACTGACTGGACCTAATTGCTGTTTTGCTATGAAAGACACAGCTACATTAGAAGTAGCTGTAAATCAGTGTAAATTCTCTTTCTCTCTGCAATAAAGACAATAGAACACAGTCTCACACCTCTCTGTCTCACTTACAGCAGCCTAAGCTCCTGACCACACATTTCTCTGTGTCTGTGGTATGTCATGCGAGTGTAGACAACTTCCTTTGCAACTTATTTGAGAAATTGAGCTTAAAAAGTAGGTGGCTTCTCCCTTCCTTTGAAACCAAAGTGAGGAAATGAAAGTTTTATAAAGTACAGGCAGGTTTCAGGTATCTGCACAATACTGCAATTATGTTGTAGGGAGTCTTAGTATAAAACTGCACTCATGGCAAGCATTTCTCCCCCTGGAGGATGCTGACATTTGTGCACTCACTGAAACCTGGTTACTCATCCTACCATACTTTCAGACCTCAAACAGAGGGCTACAAAGCCAAAGGAGATGGAGTTTCAATATTTATCAAAGACATACACACCTTCAGGCTGGTCAAACAGTATGATGCACAGGAGACACTCCAAGTGCAGTTAACTGTTGACAAAACACCTATTCAAATCATAGCTAGCTATAGACCTCCAGCCATGACTCAAGACATCCACTCCACCTATCTGGACTTACTTGAATCTATCAAGATTCAACCCTCTATCCTGATCCTGGGTGACTTTACCCGACCATAGAGTGGAAGACCTATTCTAGCCCAAACATGAATGCCCAGAAATTCCCCGACTTTCTCAATGCCAATGCATTAGATCAGCTGGTCAACACCCCTACGAGAGGTGAAAAGATTCAGGACCTGGTCCTAACCAACACAAATAGCCACTGTAACATCCCTACAGTGTCATCCGGTTTGGTAAGATCCGACCATAAAGCAATCACTTTTGAAGTCACCATTTTCCCTGACCCCCCCCCCCCCACCCAACCTTGGAGTGGAAGACCTATTCTAACCCAAACACGAACACCCAGAGATTCTTAGACTTCATCAATGATCAGCTGGTCAACACCCCCATGAGAGGTGAAAAGATCCTGGACCTGGTACTAACCAACATGAGTAGCAACTGTAGCACCCCTGTAGTGTCATCATCCTTGGTAAGAGCTGACCATAAAGCGATCACTTTTGAAGTCACCATCTCCCCTGACCCCCCCCCCCCTTGTCAGGGACAAACAAAAAGACTTTTCCAAAGCTGACTACAATCTCCTGAGAACAGGTATAAGCAGCTTCACAGCCACTGTCCCTTCAGTTGGAATTAGCACTAATGTCCAAGCCTACACCAAAGAAACTATATGAGCCCCTACATAGCTGCATGGACTCAGTAATACCTGACTGGACCAAATCATCTTTCTTAAGAAAGATTAACCTGTTTGGTGGACAGCAGCAATAAACAAACTCTATAATAAAAGGAAAAAAACTGCTGTCCAGGAGCAAGAAGGAGCAGATGCCAAGTTGGAAGCAATCTCTCCTTTTTCTGAAATAGCAAATAAGGTCACTGGTGAAATCCTCTAAGGCTAACTTTGAGTCCAAATTGGCCACATCCACTAAGGTCAAATGTAACACTCAAATTTGCTCTGAACTGGTGGTTAAGAACACAACATACACAAATGCCATAGATATAGCCAACCTGCTGGCAGACAGGTTCAGTGAAAACATCACCCACCCTGTCCCCACCATCAGTAAACCAGGACATCCCCAGCACCTGCCCCCCTACCTTTATCACCAGGGAGCAGGTCTTTGATGTCCTCTCAAAGACAAACAGTACAGTCACCATGGGACCTGACAACATCCCTGGCTGCATCCTACATGAACTCAGGCATAAGGTCTCAGCACTATTAGGCACCATATTCAACCAAAGCCTGAGCACCAGCTTCAGCCCAGCCAAATGGAGGACAGCCACTGTCATCCCTCTACACAAAGATGGAGCATCCACTGACCTAGGCAATTATAGGCCCATCAGCCTAACTAGCCTGAACTGCTAGGCCATGGAACACATGGACTTTATAAACAAGGACATTGGCAACCTCCAAACACTTGCCCCCACAAGTTTGGTTTTGTCAAAGGGAGATCATGCCTGTTAAACTTGGTCGACTTTTTCAAAACAGTCACCAAAGCCATGGACGAGGGGAAGATGGTGCACACCACCAACCTTGACCTAGCAAAAGCCTTCAATGCTATTCCCCACTTGGGCATAATAGATAAACTCTTCCAGCTAAGCATCAGCCCATATGTTACCAGATGGGTAGCTAACTGGCTCACTGATAGAGCCCACTCAGTCAAAATAGGAGAAGCCACCTCTAGTAGTAGACCTGTAATGAGCAGCGTATCCCAAGAATCTGTCTTGGGGCCTCTACTGTTTGGGATATACTTTTTTGAGGTGCAAGCTAAAACCAGTGCTCTGTGGCTGACCAAGTTTGCAGATGACTGCAAGCTGGGAGCTGTCTTAAATTCCCCTAGTGATGTGAACATCCTTGAAGATGGCCTTACCCAAACTAATGATTGGTGCCAGAAGTATGGCCTCAAACTGAATGCCAAGAAATGTATCATTATCCCCTTTGGGGAAAATGGCATCCACACTAATTATCATATTAATAACAAGGTACTAAGCATGCAATCAGTCGTGAGGGACTTGCACACTCAGGTTGATAACCTGACTTTTGACCACCAATTTGTCTCCATTGTACGGAAGGCTTTCTACATGGCTTACCTCATAAATAAGGATATTTCATTCAGGAAGGAAGAGTCATAACATCCCTGTACTCCTCCCTTATCAGACCCATTATCAAGTACAATGCCTCCTTCGGCGTGTACCTTGCCAAACACATGCAGCAGCTGGAGAGACCACAGAGGTTCCTGACCAGGAAAATCCAGGGTCTCAAACACCTATCCCATATAGATAGGCTAAAAACCATGTCCCTCCACTCAGTCTGGTACATACTTCTTAGAGGTGACCTGTGTCTTGCATACAAAACCATCTAAGTCCCAGCCTTGATGGAGTTGCTGCATATCTGTAAGTCAAACTCCACTTGTGCAGTCTTCACGCAAGGCCTCAACCTGGTCTGTGACATTAATAGAAGTTGTTGGCAGGATAGATTTGTGTCCCAAAGACTCCCCCATCTGTGGAATAGACTCTCTCTCCATGTAAGTCAGAGTACCTCACTAGCCCTGAGGAACCTGAACAACTGGATGGGAAACATAAAATACACCCTGGGATCCCACCTGTGTTCCTACTGGACAGGGGAAACGGGTGCTGACTTTAAATTCTTGGCTAGGCTTATAAGGGCCTCTGGAACCTAAAAGCAACCTAAGAGTTGAGTTACACTATAGGGGAAGGTGGAATTTTCCTTTAAGAGTCCATAGGTAGAGCATACAGTACTGTACTGTGATGTCTTACACCGCACTGTACTTTGTTGCAGTATGATGGTGGTAAATAGCATTAAAGAACATGTTGCTGATGTTAAATATGCAAGAAATATTTGACAGCGCATACAGAGAGATTTTTCATTTTAGACATCAGCTGTGTTATATGAAAATGCAAAAGATAAAGTTGTTTGTGGTGAAATCTGAATGGTAAATATTACTTGATTCCTGTAGATCTTGTGGGCTAAGTAACTGACTTTCATTGAAGTGAAAGTAGAAAGCTACAAGCATGTTATGCTCCTTTAAGAATGTAAACAAATCTTGTGATACAGTCCTATAACTCATTAGTTTTAAGAACTTGTGAGATGCATGAATCTTTATTGATGCAAGTAAAGTATGCGTTATCTTAGATGCTTCTGTCGCATTGTCAGCCCAGCTATCTGGAATTTGGTAAATAATTATATGTCATTTGAGAATATTAGTATGATTTATATAGAAGTGTGACAGAAGGAGATACTGCCAGCACAGCTATCTGGAATTTTGTAAATAGTTATATGTTGTTTGTGAGTATCAGCAGGATGCAATTGCTTGTGTTACTACTATATTAGAACTGGAACTGTATGTCCTATTGCATAGAAGTGTGCTGAAGAGATATTTTTATACACTATTGCAGTTGTTTAGATGTATGCATTTTAACAGGAGATAGCTTGCAAAACGAAAGAATAGTTGAGATTGACGGGTCATAAACAAGAGAAGTTATCTTTCAATTTCAGTAAACAGGAGACAGGATGTCTACACTAGGTGACTTTCTGTGTTGTTTTGTTAGTGTTTTATTGTTTTATGTCTTCTAGCAGTTGCAAACATCTGAAGGCTATGTATTTTCACAGAGAGATGTTAAATGCTACCAGCTGCAGTTTGGGGTTTAGTCTGGGAACTGAAGTTGGGTAACAAAAAGTGATGTCATGCTGCAAGTATCCCAGCAGTAATATTTAATATTAATTTAAGAACTCTCTGAGAGAGAAACAGTACATTTTCTGCTTTGTCTTTGACTTGGAAACATCCATTCACCACTTCTGCCTGCTTGCTGTTCTGTAAGTAAGTTTTTAGGGCATAGAAACTCTTTTAGATTCAGCTAGGAATATAGTAAAGTACAGCTTTGATATTGTCTTTATTTATTTGAGACTGTCCTGGAATGTTGTTTTAAATATTTTCTGTGATTTTGAACTCTGATGTAACTGATTACTTACTGTGTATTGGCTTGTTAATTTATTATTTATTATTAAATATATTTAAACATATTTTGTGGCTGATATTTGTGAGACATATTTAAGCTCTGAGAGTACTTGCATATTTATTTGGTGACACTGTGGGACACTCCTAATAGCCTTGTCTCTTGGTAAAACTACCATTTGGATTAATAGTAATATTACACAGTAAGATTGGACACCCTTTGTTAAGGGTCTTAAAGTAGCTGATAAGGAGCTGGCTGGTAGCAGTGAAAACTACCTTATAGTCTGGGCAGAAGGAAGAATAGCTGGTAAACCTGTGCCAGCCTTTCCCAGGTATGTGTGTGTGTATAAATCAAATCTTAGTGTGTGTGTGTCAGCCACTTTGGCAGGGACACGAAGCACTGGTTGCACAGCGAGGTGCTGGAGGTCTTAACTTGGCCACTCAGCTGAGATCTTAGAGTCTTATTGGGGATCTGGAGAAAGAAGGAGAAACCAGCCCCAGATTGACTAATCTCTGTGTGCTCTTAAGGGAAATTGCACTTTACTGTGTGTGTACTTGTCATCCTCCCAGTGTGTACATTCCCCACTGTTGCCAGTTGTGAGGATTGAGGCTCCTTGATTACTGGGCCAGTGTAGAGGCATCACAGCTTCCTTGCTGTTTTTTTTTTTTAATGAATTTCTTGACTTGCTCAGTGTGCAGAGTAAATAGTCTGTTATGCAGATATTCACTGAATTAAAATAAGACAGAAACTGCAATACAGAACACATGAACCCAAGATCATTGTGGGCAGCAGAGTCACAGCTATACCAGCTATATTGAACTACTACCTAACTGAAACAACATATACCATATATTGTATATTTATGCTGCACTTTATACAGCTTTCATGGTAAATGTTAAAAGTGTCTTATGATATGTGTTTATATAGGTTGATAGTTAAGTACTAGGCTAGCTGCTCTTATGGACCATTGTGAGCTAGCGGATTTCTTTTCAGATCTAGTAAAAGAGAAAGTGACAATAATGCATTTAAAATGTAATTAAAAGTAGAGTATGGGCTACAGCACTAAGAAAAACAGCAGCTGTACATCAGAACTGTAACTATGTTGGGGCTAAGTTAGTGGCTGCTTGGGAATGATCTGCGGATGCATTTTGCATCACCTAGTGGTGGTCCATGAAAAGAAGACAAAAGTAGCATTGATCATTGAAATCGCACACCCAGTGACTATAGTGTCTTGCTTAGATGGACATAAGATCATAAAATATCAGGATCTACAGGCAGAAACGAGAGCAGTGTGGAAGAAAGATACACAGACAGTTTCAATACTACTAGGAGCAACAGGTCTTATAAAAAAGAATCTACAGTCATACTTAGATATGTTACAAATACATGTAACCCCATATGAATTGTAGGAGGAGTCACTACTGGGCACATTGTGGGTGCTGCGAAGAACACTTTTGGAAGACATCAAAGATTTAAACAATACTAATTTCATGAACTTTAATTGTACTTTGACTTAGGAATGGGGTCCATTCCCGTCATGGTATTAGAAACCCTGGTATTAACTGAACAATTTTATTTATTTGTTTATTTATTTATTTTGGCCTTCAGCAGTGAATTTTTCATCCTCAGCTTTGAGTTGAGGACTTAGCTGTGGTTCTGCTGTACAATAGTCATGCTACACTGTGTCTTTACATGATGGAAATATTAACATTTCCCAATTAACCTATTCTTAATCAGGAACTGCTTGTCTCCAAAACTTTAAAATCATTAATAAATTAAAAAAACTCACCAAGTTAGCACAGCAGGTTAATTCTGATGTTTTCCTGTGGCAAGGGTACAGGGTTTGAAGTCTCTGGGTTAAAAGCTACCATGGGAATGTAAGGCTAGGCTTCTTAAGATTCAAGCAGATAAATAGAACAGTAACTATCTATGAACCCATATGAAGAATGTTATTTGAAAATAGCCAAATCATTACTGCTGTCCTTTAGAAAGTGCAATAATTCTCTCCAGGGTGGGTTTTATAGGAAAGTAACAGACCTTCCAGGAGTAAGAAGGCCCATGTGCTTGTGATACCTGGCCTCAACACTGCCAGCTGCCCTGTCACGCATTAATGCTTACACATGCTTACTATAGTAACTTCATGCCAGCAAAATGCACTCCAAGTAAACCAACTTAAACTCACACAGGTCAGTTGTAAAGCATGAACTGCTACTCCTTTCTAACTCTCAAAGACATGTCAATGTGCTTTGTATAGGGCAACACTGTCTGCCCCAGAAACAAAAGCCAAAAGATCTTTAAAAAGGCAACTGCTTTATGCTGGGGATATGCCCTGATTTTTACATGTCATATGATATAAATACAAGTACTCAAATGTCATAACATTCAGCATACCTGATCAAAACACAACTTATCCAAAGAAATCCTGAAGGACACTAAACACATATTTTTTGCAAGGGGCAAGCTATCTGCACCCCTACACCCACTGTTAACTTATACATACCAACTCTGAAACTGAACTTCAGTGGGGAAAGGGCAAATTTCCCAATCCGCACTGTTCTGCGCACACAAAAGTTGCTGATGTGCGAATAGGTCACTTTCAATTAACTTTATCTGCTTTTTTATGTTCGACCAAAGGAGTTTTTAATCAGTTTTAATATGCCTGCCCTGATAAGCTGTTAAAGAAACTTCAACTTATGTAGGCAATTCCTCAGGTCACAATATGATTACATTTCTTTTAGTCATAAACTATTCTTTCCCACATACCCAGCTCATCCATTCTTCATTCAAGTCAAATTTTAAGAAACTGATCTGGTTTAGTGTGAAGAACCTGTCAGAATTAAATGTGCATGTTATATTAAAGCTATAACATTCTTAAAGCATAATTTCATATACTCCCAGGTCATTTGGGCCAGTTTTCCAGGAAATCTTCCTATCAGATGTTCTTTAAATAGGTGATGCAGATAATTCTGGAGCCATATAAAGGCAACATGTCTCCAGAATTAAAATTCTTTGGCCTGCCATGCCTTAGCAAGTATTTTTACATACCCATAGGGACTAATCTAGAAATGAAATACTGGAGATGTTAACAGTCAAGCAACAGCATCTGAGAGCACATCTTCTTGGAGCTGCAACTCTTTAGTTAATTTCTCCAAAGATCTGCAAGCTGTGGTACAAAAATTCTGGCTAAATCATTTAACTATCTCTAGTTTCTTCTCTATTGAATAATAAGGACAAGATCTTCCTTGCGATACAGCTATATTGTCTCCTTCCAGTAGGAGCTAAAATGTCTGTCAAAAAGAGATGGAAGGTTTAAAATCTTCTGATGCTCTGAAAGGTCCACATCACTGTAAAAGAGTTATTAGTGGCTGTAGACTTTTTCAGACAAATGCCATCCAATTAGGCAAGAGAAATATGAGGCTTAACCTGTAGAACACTACATTCTAATGGACTCTTGGTAACTCCCTTTCTAGGGGCAAATCCTTTCAGCACTGATTCTCTGGCCTTCATAAGGTCCATTTGATTTAGTGAACTGGACAAGCCTTAACACTATGACCTTGTATCATTAAGCTCTAACAGGGATCTATTTTTACTTTCACCGTTGGTCCTGTGAAGGGAGTGTTTATTTCTTGTTTAAATTACTTAGTATACTTACTTTAGCATTGTGACCCGCGGTAGTGGTGCTGCGGTAGCGTTGTCGCCTCACAGCAAGACGTTGTCATGTTCGATTCTCAGCTAGAGCGTCCTCTTTGTGGAGGCATGCGTAAATGGGTGTGCCTTCGTTGAAGGTTGTGCATCAGGGCTGGTAACTCGGCATGTAAAAATCCACTACCAAACATTAGCGGACCGGAGTTCCACTGTGGCGACCCCCAACCGGGATAAGCCAAAAGACACAACAACAACTTACTTTAGCACAGTAACTCTCTCTGCTTATTTTTTTACCATAATTATTTTGAATTACTAAGTTGTATGTTTATGGAAGCTTTACACACTGTATATTTTCTTGAATTTAATGAACTGTAAAATTTTATACAAGTGTGAGAAAAGGATCAACAAACAATAAAATGTCTATATACAAGACATAGTATACTATACTATACAATACTATATATTGTATAAAGTTAAAGAAAATGTTATTTCATTAATTTTCTTCAAGCTGTTATTGTTTTGTAACTGTATACCTAATTCTTTCAACAACACAACAAATATAAATGCTTTCAGTTACTGTAAGGCTAGTCTCACGTGAAGAAATTTTGCTTTATTTTTCAGTTTCTAAGGTATATCAAATTAATGTCTGTTATTCACCAGGGGCTCTTACAAGTAGAGTTTTGGTTGTAATAGTGCCAGAGTATTTGGATGTAGTGAAGACCGGATGTATAGGTTCAAAAAATAACTTTATTGAACAACCTTGTGCTAAGCACTTTTGTTCTAAAATAACAGACTTTGTCAGAACATGAGTGCAACCCTCTTTTACATTAAAATACATACAAAAATGTACCCAATCAAACCTGACAAAGAAAATTCATCAGCTTCGGAACACTGAAATTGACATATGACACAAGGTAGCACTATACAGCATATATGGCAGCAGTTTAACATAGATAGTTGCAGTAGGGTTACGTGAGCTGCTTCTAGTTGAAGCAGGAAACCTTGAATGCTGAATAACCTGTTTGTCAAACAGGCATAGAGTCAGCAGCTTTGGAACATCAAAATTGATATATGTAGTGATACAGGGTGGTGCTACAGAGCATATACAGTAGCAGTTTAACATGGATAGTGGCAGAAAGTTTTGGTTAGCTGCTTGTTATCACAACTCCATAACTGAGAGTTAGTAGTTTGGTTCCTGTGAAATCTTCATTTTTTAAATGTCATATACACTCAAAGGCATTTGATGTTATGATCACAGCTATGAACTGTGATCTTAAAGGTAGTCTTTATTTGTTTAGTCAAACTTAAAGGTAGTCTTTATTTATTTGTTTATGGCAAGTGAGGTAGGCAAAATGATATTTATGTATTTATTTATTTACATACAGCTTATCTCCCCACACAGCATTATTCACAAAACTAATGATTTGCCTCCTTGTATTCTTAGTCTCCATTCCCATTAGCCTAATGGATCAAATGAACATCATCTTCTCAGCATGTATAAACCCCACAAATCCTGTGCCCAAACTCTCTACTCATACTGTGTCGCTAAAAATAGAATTATATCTCTCTGCAAATAAGAACTACCTCTAACCTCTCCAACTTCAAACTACTACTAGAAAACTACCTAAATAAATACTTCATCCTGGTAACCCCACCTCACCCAAACCTTGTCCTGACAAGTCACCAGTAGAGACTGCAAACACCTTTAATACATTGTTGAATCTATATCCAAACTATTCAACCCCAACAGCTCCAATATAAGTACTCCCACAGGGCCTGTTTCCTCTTCCACTACTACCTTTCTCAATACTTTCTCCCTCAAGCCTGTGTCCACTACATATATCAGAACCCTGCTCTCTAAGCTGAAACCATGCTCAGTTATCTGCTAACATCCCATCATACTTTCACCAGAATGCTGCACACTCTCTTGCCTTGCCCATCTCTATCATTATAAATCACTCTATGTTTGAATCAAAAGTACCATCTATCTAGAAATAGTTCTATACCCTACCTATCCATAAGGGGGGTAACTCCACTGAAATCTCTAATTTCAGACACATTACCATCCTCTCCCCTCTGTCAAAAGTGTTAGAAAAATGCATACATACTCAAGTCATGCAATATCTCTCTCAGGAAAACCTACTTACTCCTACACTACATGTTTTTTGGCCAAAACATAGCACCTACACTGCTCTCTTGTCTTTTCTCAATACTATTTCCCTGGCTAGAGATGACCATAAACTTATCTCCAGTCTCTTCCTGGATCTCTCAAAGGCCTTTGGTACTGTTTCTTACTCTCTACTACCAAGCAAACTGTCTAACCTCAGTTTCTCCCCAGATACAGTAGCATGGTTCACATGCTATCTTACTGACAAACTTCAGTCAGTGAGGTGGGACACTGCTCTATCCACTTCCCTTCCTATAAAAATGGGGGTCCCTCAAGGATCTATTTTTGGGCCATTACTTTTCAACATTTTCACCAACTTGCTCTATACCTCCTCCTCACACTCCTCTATTATCCAATATGCTGATGACTCTACAGTCATAACAATAGCTAACTCTCCCTCTGAACTCTTATCCACTACCCATTCTTCCTTTAATTGGCTCTCCAACAATCAACTCATCCTTAACCCAAAAAAAAACAAAACTACTACTCTTCCTCCCAAAAACAGTAAATCACATTAAGGCCTCCTTTTCTATCCTATCCCTTAACAATACCCCCCACCCCCACTCATAGTAGTAGAATCTAGCACAAAACTCCTCGGTGTTACAATTAATGATTAATTAAAATTTGATCTCCACATAAATTGTTTTAGGAAAACTCACCTCAAATTAGGTCTATTATATAGAAATAAAAAAATTCTTACCCAGGAAGCAAGAATTGCTCTCACTCACGCTTACCTTCTCCCCTGCTAAACGTATTGCTTAGAAATTCTCACTAACCTTAACTCCTCTCTCCTTGCTAGACTAGAATCTACATACCACAAAATAGCTAGATTTGCAACTCAGCAATCCTATAAATCCCACCACTGTCTCTCTCTAAAATATTCTTCCTGTGTCTTGGCCAACCTCCAATCAACCCAAGGCTGTCTCATTGCCCTGCACTGTGAGACCCTGCGTCGGTGGAACACTAAAGTGCTTTCAGGTACACTAGTGTATGTTAGAGTTGTATTTAATCTGTCCTCTAAACTGAAGACTATTTCTCCTTTCACTGTATGCATCCACACTACTGCCCCCCCCCCCCCAATTTTCCCTTCTTATTGTACTCCTAGGTCATTTACTTAAAACTACTTTCTCTTTGATAAGGTTACCTATGTAAATGGAGCCCATACTTCAGTTGTTTTTCCCCTGCAGAAGCGGTTTTCCTTTTCACCACACTGTACTAGATTAGTAGTATAAGATTTGTAGTTATTAGGAAGATACTACACTGACCTGGAATTGACTTAGCTTGGTTTTCCTATTTTCTTTTCAGCAGCTGGCCTAGTCCAGTTTTTCTGACTCATAACCTTGTATTACTTTGTGTCTACCCCCTCCCCCACCTTGAACCGGCACACCTCCTTCCCACTCCTGCTTAATTACAGAGGTATCAAAAAACCTGATGTAGAAAGGCACCATCTTTTGACTTAGCTTTTCTGCTTTGCTTCATAGGAATCCCCAGTAATGTGCTTGCATGTAAGTACTACCTGGTATTGTTTTTGTTTGTGGTTCTTACTACTATTTTTGTAAAGTTCATCCTAAGATGATCCTGCCATTGGAGGCTTATGCTATTGGTCTGAAGGACTGCAGCCCCCCCTCGATGAAAAATAAAAATAAAAAATCCCAGAACTCACACATGCCAAAATAAAAAAAATCCCAGAACTTGCTCATGCGTGCATGGAAATTTGAATCTGTACTGCTGTTTAACCAGTCTGGATTCGGAAGAAGGCAGCAGTCTACAAATGCCCCAGAAGTCTATGCGGTTATAACCGCATAGACTGGAAGGGGATCAGACTGCAAAGTCTGCAGTCTGTGCATCAGAATGCATAGAGGCAGTCAGTGCACACATGCATACTCGGGTGGCATTCCGGTGCCAAGAAAAGGAATTACAACTGGCTGGCTTAGCTGCTTAATAGGGAACTGAGGACCTTGGGGAATTATCTGCTACAAATAGACCTTGTCAGGAAACAGGACTCTGCATCGGAATACTGGGTTATGGAGGAGGATCAGAGCACAATTTCAAGTACTAGAGGTGTTTGTGTGTGTGTTTGTTTGTGTGTTTGTTTGTGTGTGTGTGTGTGTGTGTGTGTGTGTGTGTGTGTGTGTGTGTGTGTGTGTGTGTGTGTGTGTGTTTGTTTGTGTGTGTGTGTCTGTCTATGTGTGTGTTCAAACCCTCAACCTTGGGTACTTGTAGCAAGAACCTGAATTCCCTACCCACCACCACTTGTGAAAAGCATTCAGATTTTTGCCTCATATTTTTGTTCTGTTCCTCATAAAATCTGTGGTCTTCTGGATTTTCACACATTTGAATATCACACTACAGCTGTGGAGGTGCAGTGGTTAGCATTGTTGCCTCACAGCAAGCAGCTATCTGGTTTGATTCTCAGCTGGAGCACCTTCTGTGTGGAGTCTGCATGTCCTCCCTGTGGTTGATGTGAACTTTAAAGACATCCAAGTAGGTGTGTGTGTGTACCTTCTTTGAAGGTTTGGTGCCAGGCTGGCAACTCAACACTGTAAAAAGTCACTGCCAGTCATGAGCTGACCGGAGTTCTGGTGTGGTGACCCCTGACTGGTAGAAGCCGAAAGACTTTATTCTTCAGAAAGTATATGGTAACACAAAACATTTTATTCTAGCAATTTTCTAAGTTTATAAGATCAATATTTGAAATGTGTCCCTATTTTTGGGGCTGTATTCCCCCATTATTGGCTTTGTGCAGGTATTTTGTGCTAAGAGGTTGACAGCTATAATGAGAACGGAATTCACTGAATATGTTTGGGGGCTGTATTCCCTCATTATTGGCTTTGTCCAGGCGTTTGGTGCTAAGAGGTTGAGAGCTATGGTGAGAACTGAATTCACTAAATGATAGCCTTTTAAGTTTCAGTCTTCCTGTCTTTCAAAAAACAGCTGATTTGGTATAGGGGTATGTTGCTCTGACTGTAGTGCACAGGGTCCTGGGTTCAAAACTTGGCAGTGAAATGCATGGCAGTAGCACATTTTATTCTAGCAACCTTCCCAGGTTATACAAGCAATGTTTAAAATGTGTCCCTGGTTTTGGGGCTTTTGTCTCCAGCCCCAATAAATTTTGGCTTTTTCCAGATTTCTTGTGCTCATGTGCTGCAAAGTTCAGAGATACAGTTGAGTGTCAAGTAGATTTTACAAGCAGCTAAGAGCTTCAGGGGGAAGAGAAGTTTAGTGTTTCTTATGCTAAGTCTGCTCGCATTGTTAATAGTACAGCAGATAGTGTACTTGCTTTCGATGCAGAAGGCTGTGAGTTCTACTCCCACAGTATGTAGATGCATTGCTGATACTGTTGTGTGTTGTACTTTTAATGGGGGTGAATGCTGCAGTCCTGAGAATGTCCTCTTTGGTGGAGATACCTAGTAACTATCAACCTGTTATCAGTTTGCCATCCATTCCCTATTACAATATTAATAGCTTATCATTTTGTTAATGTAACATGGGCAATGTATTCCTCATGGGTAACAGGCACTTTATTTGTAGATGAAACAATTAAATATAAAGTTGTTTGCTAGCAGCAACCTCTTCATTAGTTACAGATCTCTTTTATGTGGAATTATTTAGATGACTTTTACTTCTGCAGAGATTGTGCATATTTACTGATACTGGTGGATTGTAGAAGTTTGAGTAGACTTTTATGATAGAAATGTTCTGAACTGGGCAGTTTTGTCATTATTGGTGCATGCATTTTGTTTCATTGTTTACTGGAAAAATGTTTAAAACAATAAATTTAAAATGCCCTCTAACAACCGTACTGTATTATACAAGGAATATAATTTAATACAGTCAGGAAGGTGTATCTTAGAACACATGTATGTTTCATGTGCAAGGGGCCTATGATTTGAAAACAGCCCAAAGTTAATCTTTATCTGCCACTGGCCAGATGTATTTTCTTTGAATGTGGGTTTCAATGCTGTTTCAATGAATGTGAGTTTCAAGGCCAGAGAAGTTTTAATTCTAATTCTATTTTCATTGTGAGACTGCATTGCTTTGTTTAGCAGATGTCTATTAGTGTCTGTGCTGTAAAATGTAAAATAAAACTTTTAAATGAAATCCAAATCATCGTAGGAGTAAAGCAGTATGCACATTACAGTGTTTATGGTAAATGAGGTGAAATAGCCAAGTAATGGGACATTAGAATGGCTGCAGGGGAGAGGCTCCATTCGACCATGATTTTGTGAGGGGGGGGGGAGGCGGCAAACTCAAAGACAGCCCCGGCTAAACTATACCTCTCAACTGTCCAGATTTTCACAGAATGAATAGATTTTTGCTTCTTATTTTTTGTTTGTTCCTCATAAAATTTGTGGTTTTCTGGCAAATCATTTAGGAATTAAGTCACTAAATAATGACAGACATTGAGTTTCAGACTTCGTACCCTTCATAAAAATGCATGCTAAAGCAAGACCTGTTATTCTATCAACTGTCTAAGTTTATACAACAGCAATTGTTCATACTGTGTCTGTATGTTCCCCCAGTATATTTGGCCTTGTCCAGATTTCTTGTGTTAAGAGGTTGAGAGGTACGCACAAATAAATTGCTTTATAGAATTAGGGATATCCAGACCTCTCAACTGTCCCCGACTTTGGCTCAAAATATTGCTCTCCCCCTAATAATCCCTTCACAAAATGGCAATTTTGGAAGAAAATGTAGAAGGTTTACAATTAAGAAATAATTATAATGATCAGAGTTATAAATTACTTTTATTTCAGAAATGCAAGTAGATTCTCTTATTTTGTCAGCTGCTCAACATAAAAGTACTAATATTAGAAAGTGCCCCTTCTTTGACAAGTTCCCAGCTGTATTGTGTGGCTATTTTATATTTTTTGCATCACATTTTTGGTCCGTTTTTCATAAAATTGTGGTTTTCTGGCAAATTAGTAGCAAATCATTAAAGATTGAAGTTAGAACATAATGAAAAACATTTGAGTTTCAGATTTCATACCCTTCAGAAAACTCATACTAATACAAGATCTACTATTCTATTATATTTCTAAGTTTATAAGAGCAATATTTAAAAATTGTCCTTATTTTTGGGCCTTTGTCTGATTTCAATTTATGGCTTTGTCCAAATTTCTTGCTCTGAGGTTGAGAGGTATGACAGATGTGTCAGGGCCATCACCATCAGCCAGAGACATTTCAAATTGTGACATGCTTGTTGCAACCCACTCCCTCATGTAGTGACTCTGGATGTGTCCAAGCAAGGCAAGGAGCAGTTATGCAGTGTAAGTGTGCAGAGTATCCCCCATCCAAGGTAGACAGAAGTACTACAGTGGCTTTTCATCTGTCCTTGATTTTGCAGAATGTTCTGGTTTTCTGTCATATTTTTATACTGTTGATTTATGCTTATTATTATCCAGAAAATGGATGTTGTTGCACTGCCTGTTCTGTGTTTAGCAATGCTTTAATGACCATCAGGTAAGCTTGTCTGAGATTGTAAGATGTAAGTAAGCTTTAATAAGCAGACTGTTAAAGAATTGCTGACATTGAAAGCCTTTTTGTTGTTGCCATGCAGAGAATAGTTACATAACTAGATAACGTATAAGCCTTAGGTATTGAAATGCATATGACAGTATTTGTAATAAAGGCCAGGATTACAGTATTTTCAGAAGCTCACTACATTTGTTGGAGACTTGCAGTCATCTTTGCAGGCTTTACCAGTAAACTAAACAGAATGTCAATCTATCATGTGTGGTCCATAACCTGTGCAGTAATCCTTTAAGGCTAAAGCAATTTATCTTGAGCTTGTTTCTTGTTTGCTGTTAATTTTTTACTTTGATTGATCATGTTTTCCCCATGAAACAAGTAGATAGTTGTTATCAGGCAGCAGGTCTTTTTTGGATAAGAAACATTTTTACAAGTGGGGTATCACAGAGATTGCTAATTTCAGCATGTCACTTGGTACTTTTATAAAGCTGAATATAAATTATAATTAGAACTGCAGTGCAAGAAGAAGTAGCTTGAGTTGAGTGCTGCTTGTTTTTTATACTTGATTTTGACTGGCATTCCATTAATGTATTTATAATTAGTTTTTTTCATGTCTCACAACCTTTTTGTTTCCATCTAGATATTAAGTAAGCTGTCATGTAGCCAATGCATTGAAATATTTTTTCTACACTTCATTTTGTCTTGATTGGACTCTCATAATGACAGTTTGGCACCCAGGGCAGCATATTTAATTAAAGTCCCAGTTGTTGTGGTTTTTAGCATAGCTCCGTCCCTTTCTAGTTGGTCACACCCCTTCCCATTGGCCCTACCCATTCAACTGTCTCCTGCAGCCCCCCTTTGATTTGAAGTCACCAGCTGCCACTGGATCCTGCAGTGCTTCTGTAACCACTCTGCCTTCCCAAGAACTAACTTTAAACGTGTAAGTATCCTGTTGTAAAATAAAAATATATCCTATACCTACCACTGTTGTATATTAACCCTGCATGCATTCGCTGTCAGTCTACCATGGATTTTATCTCCCTTTACTCTCCTAGGCTCTTTCCCCCTCTTCTGAGTACTCATAACTTACCATAGTACTTATTCAATTAGGCCACCAGGTGGCATTGTTCAACCACTACCTATCTTTTAATACAAGCCAAAAGTACTGTGACTGTTCTATTAATTTACCACTGCCCTGTTTTAGCCCTATTAATACTTTCTATATTCTACTAAACTGCTACTGCCCTGTTTTCAGCTCATGTCCCCTGTCAACCCTCTGCATCCTTCTAATTTCACACTCACACTACCTTATGCCTGTGCCTCCTTACCTGTGAGCTAGTTCTCAGCTTCACTGATAACTTTTTGCTGGCTTTCTTCCTTCTTCTTGGCTCTACCCACCCCGTTCACCCTGCGGGCTCACTCCAGTTCCCTACCCTGCCCAAGATTCCCACCTGCCCCCCACTACTCATAATTTTATTTCAACCACTCCCCACCCACTCAAGACAGCCATCCAGTCAAAGCCTTCCCCTCTTTACCTCTCCTCCTTTCACCCCCAGTCAACCATCCAATCCAAGCCTTCCCCTCTTTACCCCTCCTCCTTTCACCCACAGTAATTAAATACATCACTAATTAAATACATCACTCTTTCACTGACCCCCTCACCTCACAGCTCTTCTCTCCAACTACAAATCCTTCCATATTAAACTACCTTTTTCTAACCATGCTTTCCTTACTGTTCCTAACACTCCGAACCCCCATCTCCCTCCCACTACTCCTAACAGTGTTATACCATGCCAGCTCTTATACCTCCAATCAGCTTCCACTTTCTACTCCTTACCATACTCCCACACAAAGCCATCTCCTCCCTCACACAAATAATTATTTCTTTTTCATCTCCTCCTCTCTGCTTCAGCTCAACCCTCTGCACCTTTTCAATCCTAAAATTATTTCCACTACTGCTAAGACACTTACTCTTAAACAAATGCTAGACCATGCAGAATACCATAAATCCAAACCAAAACACACTAAAATAACTTCCTTCAATAACGTCAACTTAGCTGGAGACATTCACCCCAACCCTGGACCCAACCTACCCACAAATAATTACCACTCCACTTCCTTTAACCTTTCATCCCCCTACAATACTCTTAAATTTTTCACACTCAATGCCCAGAGTCTCAACAACAAAGCACATCAGTTTCAAGCATGGCTAAGCCATAACCAACCTGACATTGTAGCCATGTCTGAAACTTGGCTCAAACCCCACATCTCTGACTCTGTGAAATCCTACCCTCTGGATTTCACACTCTTAGATGTGACCAACCAAAGAAAAAAGGTAGAGGTGTTGCATTAATCTACTCCAATCTACTTGCCTTAATTCCCCTACCAAACCCCATTCCTAAATTCACCAATGCAGAAATAACATTCGGTCTATTAAAAATACATAATCACAAAAGCCTCTGTATCATCGCCCTTTATATCCCACCCGGAAATAGCGTCTCAACCCTTGAAGACATACTCCAATGGGCCTCAGCTGAAATTAACCTTGAAACTTGCATACTAGGTGATGTAAACATCGACTGGAATAAAATCAACAGTCTCATACCCTCCCTGCCCATTAACATCTTTAACTTTACTCAAGTAACCCACTCCATCACCAGACCCAATAAAACAAATCCCCCAGGATCCACTCTTGACTGGATCTTAGTCACCCATCCAAATAAAATTACCAACTCTGGTACTATCCCTGACTCTATTAGTGATCACCTCCCAGCTTTCATTTACCATGCAACCACCTCCCATCCACACCAACATCAATATATTCAGACCTACAACCTTAGTACATTTGACCTCAAAACCTTCACTAACGATCTCAAACAAGTGAATTGGAAAATTCTAAAAACCCTTCCACTTGATAAAGCCATAGACCACTTTAATTTGGGTCTGTATCATATATTCGGAATTCCAAAATATTGAACACCATATGTTCGAACTTGGAATTTCGAATATTGAAAAAATCGAATGCTCAGAATAGTGGATTTTTTCCCAGGGAAAAAAAAATGCTGTTCAGAGAAACATGCACACAACATAAGCACACCAAAATAAATAAACCACACACATACAGTTAACAAAACCCAACCCCACACTAAACCACACATACATTACTAACTATACACTTACCTTAATCCGCACCCTAACCCTTAGGTCCGTAACTATCGCACACATACCCTACGAAACTATACACAAACAAAGCAATAAATACACACACATACAGTTAACAAAACACAACTCTACACTACACCATACATACATTACTAACTATCCACTTACCTTAACCCCGCACCCTAATCCTAAGGTCCGTAACTCTCGCACCACAGTGGAGGAAATAGCGAAGCCACGGAACAGCCCACCGAAATCTTGCCCTTGGGTAAGATTTTGATGTTCTAGGGCTTCGCTGTTTTCAACATATGATGTTTTGGGTTCGACGTTTTGACGTTTGGTGTTTTACGTGTTTGGAATTTTGATATAGACCCTTTAATTCTACTTTCCTAGATCCTCTAAATTCCCTAGCATCACCAAGGAAAAAAAGAATCAAAACTATAACTGCCCTTTGGCTAACCAAAGAAACAAAGCAAATTATGCATCAGAGACAAATCCTGGATGCTTTACTGAAAGAATAAACTTCCTGAAACCCTTCTCCAATATACACTGCTATGAAGATTTGCAAAATAACAAATCTTCAAAGACAAAAAATCCTACTACACTAAGCTCCAGGCCAACCATCCCCAAAACCCTAGGCTTTTTTGGAATTCCATAAACTCACTCCTCAACCCAAGCTCCAAAAATAACCCCTGCCCGTACCCAAGTAAATCTGACCTTGAATTAGTCTCACTATTCAACTTTTTCTTTATAGAGTCAATATCCACCTAACAAAAACTTTTCCCAACAATGACCCATCTCTCCTACATTCCACCTCATCTAATTCCTCAAATAATTTCCCCCCTATGTTTGAGCTTAAACCTGTCTCCACTAACTACATAAAAAGACTTCTGTCCAAACCTAAACCCTGCTCCAATGCACATGACAACATCCCGTCTTCCTTTCTCATGTCTGCTGCCGATGGTATAGCTCTCCCAATTAGTATCCTAATTAATAGATCCATAAAGGAATCCTATGTCCCTAAACTCTGGTGTTCTGCCTTTATTCTTCCTCTCCACAAGGGAGGCAAAAACACTAACATTTCAAACTTCCGCCCCATAGCTCTTCTCTCTCCAATCTCCAAAATCATAGAAAAATGCATCTACCTCCAACTTATGCCTTTTTCTGACTAAAAAAACAACTTCTTACCCTTATCCAACATGGCTTCCGACCAGGACATAGCACCATAACAGCTCTACTCTCATTCTTAGAAACTGTCAATCAAGCCCAAAATTCTGGGAACTTAGTATCCACAGTGCTCCTAGAGCTCTCTAAAGCATTCAAAACTGTTTCCCATAAGGACCTTATAAGTCACCTCTCAAACCTAAATCTCTCCCAAAACACACTTTCTGGTTCTCAAGCTATCTGTCAGATAGATGTCAGGCTGTGAAGTGGAAAAAAGGCACATCATCTTTCTTACCCACCCCTACTGGAGTACCACAGGAGTCCATCCTCGGACCAGTGCTGTTTAATATCTTTATCAAGAACTTTCACTCTGCTATTCCTAATACCAAAGTCATCCAATATACAGATGACTCTACACTTGTCTGCTCTGCCTCTAACCTGCCTGAACTCCTATCTAAAACTCAGACCTGCCTTCTCAACTACTGAGATCTGGATGCTCCAAAATCACCTTTCTCTCAATGCTAACAAATCTAAAATACTACTATTCACACCCTCAAAATCTTTCTCTTTTGATAAAAATTCCTTCCAAGTCCTTAGCCAAAGCAACTCTCTGACCAAAGCTGTTCCCTTTGCCAAACTACTTGGTGTAACTATAGACGAACACCTCAAGTTCGGCATCCATATTCAGCAAAATATAAAGAAAACCCAACAAAAACTAGATATGCTATACAGGAACAACCACTTCCTCTCTAGTCCTACCAGGCATACTCTGGCCTCCTCTTACTCCTTCCCTCCCTTTTGTACGGCGCTGCGCTACTAACTAACCTATCCTCTTCCATCACTTCCAAACTTGAAAGCTGTTGTAACAAAATTTCTAAATTTGCCGCCAAAGCCAAACATTCCACTCATCACTGTGTTACCCTCCAATCCCTCAACTGGTTAGAATTCACAACAAATTACCTGGACTTTCTCCAGCTCACTACAGCACATAGACTAATATTTAATCCAACCAAATGCCCTGCTCTAACATCCTTCCCACATACACCCCAAATAGAACTCTCAGATCTGAACACCAAAACTTAATTACTGTCCACAAACCTAATTGTCCTGCTGGACAACTTCTCCTCTCCTTCTCCTTAGGTAAGAAATGGAACTCTCTCCCTTCCACACTAAGGACAATGTCAAACACAAACATCAAAACTCAGCTTTACACCTACCTCTCCTCCAAATGGAAATGTAACTGCATTCTCCCTACCTAGAACTCTTTAACAAAAGCCCCAGGGAGGGTATCCTCCTGAGTTCCTAAGTACCTTATAGCTGGCTATAACCTTCTATAGCTAATTCCCATACAATCTCTCACACTCTGTAAATATTGTAAATTGCTTTTGACTTTTGACTTTAACTGTGTGAATTTGTTAAAATGTAGCTGCATGATATTTTTCCACTATGGGCAATATTCCTCACGCTTTGTATTATTTGATATGTATTTGTACTTGTATTTTTATTTTTATTGGACTGCTATCTTTACTGTAATCTCTTTCATAGAGCTTTTCTTTCTGGGCCTCCCCTGAAAACGGGCCCTCGGGGCCCAATGGACTTCCCCGGTAATAAAACTGGAAATAAATAAATAAAATTTAACTGGCTTGAACTGCCTTACCACCTCCTCCTCTCTCAGCTTCAGACCATACACTCTATTATTTACAAGTCTCCCACTATGCTCCTACAAGAAATCTCCACAGCTCTTCCCAAGACCTATTAAATATCTATAAGCCCAAGTCTAAAGCAGGGTGCAGCCTATATAGCTACCACCCCTTCATTGCATGGAACAGACTCCCCCTAGAAATCTGAACACTCACACATCCCAAACAATTTAAACTAACCTTAAAAAAAATATTTTAAAGGGCAGTGGATCTGCCACTGCTCCAACCGTCCATGAACATACTCCTCTTACCAACTTCTTCGGTTTTTCTTATACCTCACTATTTTCCTGTTCTGTTGACCACAAAAAAAAAAAATATATATATAATATTTTTTTTTGTTCCTGTTTGATTTTGTTTGACTTGTACTAATGCTTATAAAATGTTATAAAACTAAGTACTTTTGTGGCTGTTATCTAGTTGTTTGACATGTACTACTACTTTTTATACTGTTGTATAAATAATTAAACTTATCAATATAAACTGGAGCTTTTCTCCCCAGGCCGCTGCTGAAAAAGGCCTTCGGCTCAGTCAGGCTGAACTAGTCCCTCCCTCCTTCCACCACCAGCATACTTTGACTATGTTCAGAGAGAAGGAATTAGTAAAATCTATTTCTTAGGCAAAGATCAAATACATTTTTGCGTAGGCATTGATGTTAACAGTATTAAGTCTTCTACTCATGTCATGGTACCAAAATTTTGCTTGCCTTAGAAACCTGGCCTCAGCCAGTGTATTTGGAATGCACCGAAACTATGCCAAGTTCTCTGCTGAAGTGAAAGATTCAGATGCTTCTTTGCTGTCACTTTCAGTGTCTGATCATGCTGAAGGGTCGGTTGAACTGCATTATAAATCTTGTTCTTAAAAGCAAAAGACGTGAGTTTCTTCAGTATCATGCAATGACAATATGACAATGCAACCCCACTGCTAAAGATGAAACAAAGAAGCTGCTGGGATATGGAGGCCTTGGACGGACACTGTGTCATGCCTCTGTTAAGGAGGATATATATTCTCATTATTTCTTCTTAATTTAGGCTTATGGCACTAAAACAGTGTAAAAGAGGAGATTTTAGCAGGAGTGTTCAAACCTCCTGTGTTGTTGGATGGACGTTAGTGAAAATGTCATTGTGCTTATAAAGACAATGACAAAGAGACTTGTTCAGATGTGTGTGTGCATACATGCACATGCTCACCACATTGTCTGGAGCACACCTTCATAGTGTTATCTCTGATCTACTTTTTTCAAAGTTTTACAAAGAAAAATATTAGATAACTGTCTACATAGGCATTCAAAATGTGTTGCTTGATTATCACACATGAATGTTGGTTGCGTTGTTTTAACTAATTTAACTGAACTAGAATGTAGATTTTGCGCTCAGTGAAATCATGTCATTTCCCAGGTTGTCACCTAGAATTCATAACAAAATGTTAATAACTGGCTAAGATACTGAAGTTACAGACATCTACTCTTCTTTACTCTATTCTAAGAAAATATAACTTCCAAACTCTTTTTCGTAAGAATAACATATGAATACATGCTTGCATACACACAATCTTCCTGATGAATCAGAAATGACTGATCTGCTTTACAAGTTTGTGCTTTTTTCCAAAAACTTTATCTGGCATCTGTTTCATAGCTTCATAGGTAAGTACTAGGATAGCTGCCTTCATGGGCCATTTTAAGCCTCGCCAGTTTTTGCCACAGGTGAGAATCAGACCCTGTACCTTGTGTTTTTAAGGAAGACACCGTAACCATTATACCAACACTGTTTAAAAATTACCAGCATTTATGATTTTTCAGATTAGATGGAAGCATTTCCACAGTGGCACTCTAACAAACTGTTAACGTAAATAGTACTAAACACATGCTACATCTCATTGTTGCTACTGTTACATCAGCTAAAGTAATCCGTACATCTTCTACTCTAGACTCTGCTGAGGCCTCAGAAGCAAAAGCTATGTAGTTGCCACAGTGCCAGCCATATCTGGAGGAGCAGATCAGTTAACAAGAGGACTAGGACAGCAAGCATTAGGACAACTCAACATGTAAAGTTTTCTTAGGCTACTTTTGTCCTTCCAAAAATGTCCTTTAGCTTTTCATTTTAACCTTATACATTTTAATCAAGTGAAGGATCTTAGAGCATGTGTTTTACAACAGAAAGAAAGACAGCAGATGTGATTTAGTCAGTTAGACACACTGCTATTCATAGTATTGTTTATCTTAGTATGATATTCTAAAGATAAAAGGGTTAAACACCAAATGTAATGGAGGCATTTGATTTAATGATGTCTTTCATTGTTTAATTTTACTTAAAATAAGCTAAAAACATCCAACTGGCAATGTAATAAAGAGCATAACAGCACTTGACTAAAAAGTCTTCCTGTGTTTTTTATTCACTAGTTGGATGTATTTAGTTTAATCTAAGTTTCTGTTTTAAACCTGTTGCCAGGAGTTATGTGATTGTATATTTAATTTGGGTCTATGCTGTTTAATCGACTGTCAAGCTGTTCGAAGACTAGAAATTTGAATGAGGAAGTTCGAAAAATGAAAATGTCGAAGCTGCGGAAATCAGAATTCTTTCCCTGGGAAAGAATTTGGTTGGCTGTTTCCACGGCTTCGACATTTTCTCTATTGTGGTGCGAAATTTACGGATCGGGTTAAGGTAAGTGTGCAAGTGTAACAGATGTTGGGATTAGGGTGCGGGTAAGGTAAGTGTGTGATAGTGATGTTCTTTAGGGTTAGGGTGCGGATAAAGTAAGTGTACGATAGTGACGGACTTTAGGGTTAGGGTGCGAGTAAGGTAAGTGCGATAGTGATGGACTTTAGGGTTAGGGTGCGGGTAAGTGTGCGATAGTGACGGACTTTAGGGTTAGGGTGCGGGTAAGGTAAGTGTTCAATAGTGACGGACTTTAGGGTTAGAGTACGGGTAAGGTAAGTGTGCGATAGTGATGGACCTTAGGGTTAGGGTTTGGGTTAAGGTTAGTGCATAGATAGTTGTGTATGTAAGGCTTAGTGTAGGTTTATTAGGTTTTTGGTGTGCTTATGTTGTGTGTGTGTTTTTCGGAACAGCATTTTTTTTTCCCTGGGAAAAAAATTTGCTGTTCTGAGGTTTCGATATTGTCATATTTCGAACTTCCAGGTTTGAACATATGGTGTTCGAAATTTTGGAAGTTCGATTATATGACATAGACCAATTTAATTTGACTATTCATTCTTACTGGTTGTTTTACTTTATAGTGTAGTTATATTTTAGTGTTTTTATCTCCATATTAGGCTGCATCAAGTCACCAACTTCCAAGTAACCTGAACTTCACAAGTTTATTATGTTTTTATCATATCCAGTTTTGTTGTTGCTTTGTTGTACTATTGTGTCTTTTGAAAGTTCATTTTCAACAGTGTACTAAGAATACTGAGGCTAGACTACAGAGGTGGAACTCAGCAATATGTTTATAAAGGTCTATCTGGAAGCAAAGACTCACTGTGACCAAGGAATGATTTTTTTTAGGTATTTTAAAGGCTCAAAGAAATGAGAATTATGGTGATTTAGTTATGCCATTAATTCCTAATGCTACGGTTAAATATTGCATCCCATACAAGAGAAGCAATTGTAAAGAGAGAAAAAAACAATGACACAGGAGATGAATGCTCACTTTAACAGACTGACACTGTAATATTTGGAGCTAGACATCATTGCTCAGGCATTAAATACCTGGAGTTAACTTGAACTCCTCATGGAGTACGCACCTTCAGAAGCCTTCTGTTCCTTTTGATCCACAATGTGACAATGACAAATGCTTTGAATAAAGATGAATAGGAGTGGTTCATCAGTGCACAAATGAGGGGCTCCAAATACTTATTGAAATCAACACAAAAAAGCAAAATAAGTTAGCTACTGACATGCATATAAAGAATGGCGGAACAAGACAAAATACTCAAAAGCAGTGCTGACAAACTGAGGTCACTGGATCAGGAGCTTCTTAAAAGAAAGAAATTAACAAAATGCAAAGTACTTGGCTGACTATTCTCAGATCATTCATTTACAAGCTAAATAAGTCAGTCAGTATGGAGGGGATGCTAAACAACGGTGTCAGAGCTCCACAGACACTAACTCTGTAATGGGCTAAACCAGTCCGAAGAAATTATACATCTAGAAGCATCTCCAATTTCATTGGTAGTTTCAACAAACAAAAAACTACAATGTTCCACCACAAGACAGACTGATAATAAACCTAATCTTGTGCAGCTGTCTATTTTTTGTAAACAAAAAAGGCAGAAAAGCAGAGGAAATTCATATAGACTGCCCATTCTCCCATTCATGTTAAGCAGAGCACCTCGCTGGCCCTCTTCAGGAGAAATCTTGATGAGTGGATGGGTAACAGAAAGTTCACCCCAGGGATGACTCCAGTTGCCCTACTGGATAGGGAGGGGCACTGTGAACTAACATCAGGTGGCATGCTGCCTGGGCAATTGTTTGGGCTAGGCTTGTAAAGGCTCCAGGGCCATTAGCCTAGTACACACCTATGAACCTGTGAACCTATAAACCAAGGAGACTATTCTCAACTAAACAAAATGTGTTAGACATAGCTAACTTTTGTAAATAAATGTCTTTAGTCTTTTATAATTTTGTGAAACACTAATTAGCCTAACACTCTTAGAGTTTCACTAATATTTTTGGAGTTCAAGGGACAGGAATGAAATGTTTATACTTATCTACAGATTCAAGTTGTCCCTACTGTAATGTCTTAAATCCGCCAGATTAAATTTTGACTGTATTTATTTTGTCACATTTGTTCTTTATGAAAGTAATGAAAATGTTCTAGCTAGTTCTAAATCTTACTTTCATTTTGATAACAGATTTTGCAGTGATGCTACATTTTCTCTTGTTGTTCTCAAGAAGATGGTGAGGTGAACGCATGTACACTGTAGTGACAATGTTAGTGATTTCATACCATGTTTTTAATGTCAAAAACTCATCAGATGTTGAATATTAATCTGTTTCAGAATTTTATTCATAAGAGGAATAAAGCTTAATATAAATGTACAAAAGTCAAATGATGTACCCTTCAACATTTAAGTAAAACTGCTGACCATTTAAACATCCACTAAGAAAAGTACACATTAGTGTTCTAAATGCACCTCAGTGTATGTTGGTGAACATATAGCGTGGATATAAAAATGTACACCCCCCTGGTAAATGCCAGGTTTTTGTGATATAAGAAAATTAGACCATAATAAATCATTTCAAAACTTTTCCCACCTTTAATGTGACCTATAACCTGTACAATTCAATTCAAAAACAAACAAATCTGTTAGGGGAAAAAATATAAAAAATAAAAATGTACAATACTCTGGTCGCATAAGTGTGCACACTCTTAAACTAATACTTTGTTGTGTGTGCACACCCTTAAACTAATACTTTGCTGAAGCAACTTTTGATTTAATTACAGCATTCAGTCTTCTTGGGTAGGAGTCTGTCAGCATGGTACATCTTGACTTGGCAATATTTGCCCACTCTTCCTTGCAAAGTGCTCCAAATCTTTCAGATTGCGAGGGCATCTCTTGTTCACAGCCCTCTTCAGGTCACCCCAAAGATTTTCTATTGGATTTAGGTCTGGGCCATTCCAAAACTTAATTTTCTTCTGGTGAAGCCATTGTTTTGTTTTGGATGTATGTTTGGGGTCATTGCCATGTTGAAATGTGAAATTCCTCTTCATCTTCAGCTTTCTAGCAGATGCCTGAAGATTTTGAGCCAAAAGTGACTGATATTTGGAACCGTTCATAATTTCTTCCACCTTGACTAAAGCCCCAGTTCCAGCTGAAGAAAAGCAACCCCAAAGCATGATACTGCCACCACCATGCTTCACCATGTGGATGGTGTTCTTTTGGTGATGCAAAGTGTTGTTTTTGTGCCTCATGTACCTTTTGGAATTGTGGCCAAAAAGTTCAACCTTGGTCTCATTAGACCATAACACATTTTCCCACATGCTTTTGGGAGACTTGATGTATTGTTTTGCAAATTTTAGCCAGGCCTGGATGTTTTCCTGTGTAAGAAAAGGCTTCTGTCTTGCAACCCCACCCCATAGTCCAGACATATGGAGAATATGGGAGATTATTGTCACATGTAGTACACAACCAGTACCTGCCTGAAATTCCTGCAGCTTCAGTGTTGCTGTAGATCTCTTGGCAGCTTCCTGACCAGTTTTTGTCTTGTCTTTTCATCAATTTTGGAGGGACGTCCAGTTCTTTGCAACGTCACTATTGTCTCATATTTTCTCCACTTGTTTGACTGTCTTCTGTGTGTTCCATGGTATATCCAATGCTGTGAAATTTTTTTTAAACCCTTCTCCTGACTGATACCTTTCAACAATGAGATCCCTTTGATGCTTTGTAAGCTGTCTGTGAACCATGGCTTTTGCTGTAGCAGGCAACTGAGTAAATGTCAGGAAAATCCTGCTAGAACAGCTGGACTTTATTTGGGGTTAATCAGAGTCTCTTTAATTGATGGCAGGTGTGTTACCCAAGAAGACTGAATGCTGTAATTAAATCAAAAGGTGCTTCAACAAAGTATTACTTTAAGGGTGTGCACACTTACGCAACCAGTATATTGTATATTTTTCCCCTAACATACTTGTTTTTCAATTGAATTGTACAGGTATATGTCACATTAAAGGTGGGAAACGTTTTGAAATGATTTATTGTGGTCTCATTTTTTTACATCACAAAAACCTGGCATTTTAACAGGGGTGTGTACATGTTCTATATCCACTGTATACCTAGTTATACTAAAGTTAATCATGCAGTCTATGGTAAAGGCTGCTAAACAAGGGTATTAAATTAGATTATTTTACCAAGGAGAATGCAAATAAGAAATTAAGACAGTAGGATTCTTACTTTCTGCTGACAGAACATAAAGTAAACAGAAACCTCTAGGAAAGACTATTATATGCAGATATAATGGTTAATCTCAAAATATTGGTATCATGGGGAAGTCTTACAATGCTTCAGGAAGAAAGGCGTCTTGTTCAGACATTATTTTAACTCTTAATAGCAAATTGGCTAAAGCATATATATTGTATTTTCACGAAAGTAGTTAAATGTAGTCTTGATTGTAGCTCATTTATTATATGTTTGATATATGCAAAAAATACATTTATGAAATGGGTTGTACAACAAATAAAACCTTGCAAGTCTTAAAAGACACTGGCACTACAGAATGCCTGATAAAAATGGAAGTGCAAAACGCTTGGATGCGATTCCCAGGAAGTGGCTCTGAAGTTGTGGATATTTGTTTGAACTCTAGAATTGTGGATAGTTTGAGTGATTGCTTTATGAGACTTGAATGTGGTAAACATGATGTGAAGATGACTTGTAAGAAGTGCTGTCAGCTATTAACTATATGAGGAAGGTGTAAGTGGTCTGCGCATGGTTTCCCCCATAGATGTTTAGAAGCATGTGGAGTTGCAAGTGGCTTTTTCTGTGTCCCACATTTTCACTAAGATAGGTGAAGAGGGAAAGCCACCAGAATAGTGACAGAAGTAACATGGAGGTTCTGCCAAAAGGTAAAGGGGACCCAGAAAACTTGGCAATTTTTTTACCATATCTAACTTTGTAATACAAATGAAAATTTGTTAGCAAAGGGTCCTAGCAGCAAGTTTTGAAAAAGTGCTGCTAAAACTGGTGGAAGTTCATTGGCAAATCACAAAGTAGTGTTCCCCTGGGTTGATTGGAAAGAAACTGAAATTAAAATTAACTGGAGAATAAAATGCAATATATAGGTATTTTGGTGAATGCAGATAGATTGTCGGTGTATGCATGTACAAGAGCATATATCAGGGTATCCACTTTTTCCTAGTTTATTGTTAATAATAAAAGAGATGCTGTCACAAATTGAGAGAAGTACTAGAGAAAGTTAGGGGGTGCATTTATTTTTATTTATTTTATTTTATTTTACATTTGTTGACCGGGAATGTCTAACTGAGCCGAGGCCCTTTTTCAGCAGAGGCCTGGGTAGAAAAGCTCCAGTGCATACAAGTATAACATTAGGTACATTAGTATAGATTTTATACAAGTCAAATACAGCTAAATCTTATACAGATAACAATTGGTTGTACACATATTAGTTAAGCAGAAAGGAATATAAAGTACAAAAATCAGGTTGTTTTTTTTTTTTTTTTTTATCAAATCAGACCAGTAGTTATGTCAGTATTACAGAGAGAAGTACATAGATTGAGGAAAAGTTGAGAATGGAAAGTTTTTAGGAGGGTTTGAGCATTGGCAGATCCATTTCTTATTGAAATATTCCTTTAGTGTTAGTTTAAACTGTTTGGGATGTGCCTGTGTTCGAATCTCGAGGGGAGGTTTGTTCCATTCAGTAGAGGGGTGGTAGCTATATACGTTTTGTCCTGCTTTAGATTTGGGCTTGTAGATTTTTAGAAGGTCTTGGGAAGAGCTATGGAGGTTTCTTGTAGGAGCATAGTGGGAGATAATAGAGTGTAAGGCTGGACAGAAAGATGGCTGATATAGGAGTGAGTGTATGGTTTGGAGCTGAGAGTGAAGGAGGAGTTGGGGCAGTTCGAGCCAGTTTAAGTATCTTAGTGAGAGACAGTGGTGAGATCTGTAGGGTTGTTGGGTTACAAATCTAGCTACTTTGTGATAAGTAGTCTGAAGTCTAGCAAGGAGAGAGGAGTTAAGGTTAGTAAGAATTTGAGAGCAATATGTTAAGCAGGGAAGGAGGTAGGCACGAGTGAGTGGCTATCCTGGCTTCCTGAGTAAGAAATGTGTTATTTCTATATAATAGACCTAGCTTAAGGTAGGTTTTCCTGATACAATTATTTATGTGGAGATCAAATTTTAGCTGGTTATCAATTGTAATACCAAGGTGTTTTGATCTTGATTCATCTACGAATGCTGTCTTATTGAGTGACTGGATAGTGAAGGAGGTCTTAATGTGGTTAGCTGTTTTAGAGAGGAAGAGTAGAAATTTTGTTTTTTTAGGGTTTAGGATGAGTTGGTTGTTGGAGAGCCATGTTTCTACAGAGTTAAAGGATGACTGGGTAGCTGTTAAGAGTTCTGAGTGAGAGTTAGTTATAGTTATAACTGTAGAGTCATCAGCATATTGTATAATAGAGGAGTGTGGGCAGGAGGTATAGAGCAAGTTTGTGAATATGTTGAAAAGTAATGGCCCTAAAATGGATCCTTGAGGGACTCCCATTTGTAGTGGAGTTGATAGAGCAGTATCCCATTTTACAGATTGGAATCTCTCTCTAAGATAGCTTTCAAACCATGCCACTGTATCAGGAGAGAAATTGAAGTGGGATAGTTTGTTTAGTGGTAGAGAGTGAGAGACAGTATCAAAGGCCTTAGAGAGGTCAAGGAATAGACAGGAGATAAGTTTATGGTCATCTCTGGCCAAGGAAATAGTATTAAGAAAGGATAGGAGTGCCGTATAGGTACTATGCTTTGGTCGAAAACCATGTTGAGTAGGTTTAAGTAGGTTTTCCTGTGAGAGATGATCAATGACTTGAGTATGAATGCACTTTTCAAGAAATTTAGATAGAGGGGAGAGGATGACAATAGGCCTAAAGTTAGAGATTTCAGTGGAGTTACCTCCTTTGTGGATAGGTATGGTATAGAAGTGTTTCCAGATGGAAGGTACTTTAGATTCTAAGATGGAACGGTTTATGAGGATAGAGATAGGATAGGCAAGTGAGTGGGCAGCTGACTGGAGAAAGTAGGGTGGGATGTTATCTGCAGATACAGAGCAGGGTTTAAGTTTGGAGAGTAAGGTATGGATATGGGTTGTGGGGATGGGCTTGAGAGAGGATTTTAGAAGGAGTTGTTATAGAAGAGAAAGCTGGGTTTGTGGGGTTGTGTTGGAGCTATTTGAGTTAAAGAGATTGGATATTGATTCAACAAAGTAAGTGTTGAAGGTGTTTGCTGTGTCTACTGGTGTCTTTTCTGGAGTAGGGTTGGGTGAGGTAGGGTTTCCCGGATGGAGCATTTGATTGATTGTGTGCCAGAATTCTGGGTCTGATTTTAGTGTTGAAGGGGGGTTATAGTAGAATTCTTTTTTGTCTTTGTTGATTAGTCTTTTGACCAGGTTTCTTTGTTCTTTGTAGATCATAGGGATTTTTTGTTTGAAGCCATTTTTTCCAGGACTTATCTCTAGACTTCATGAGAGTTCTTGTGTTTTTTGTTTGCCAAGGAGATAGTTTTGCTTTTGTCCTGATTTTACGAGGTGGGGCTAGTGAGTTAACGATATCCAGAAAAGTAGAGTTGAAAGCAATGACAGCCTCATCTAAAGGAAGCTGATTGAGGAAATCCCAGTTTACTCTAGATATTAAGAGTGTTAAACGTTTCCGGGTTAAAATTGGAGAGATTATGCCTGGTAAAAAATCTGTGTGGTTTTGGGAGGTGACTAGTATATCTTAGCACTTTTATAAGTGAGTGGTCACTCTGGGAATCAGGAAGAGTTTCAGGATTGTGATATTTGGATGGAACTGAGACAAGTATCCAATCTATGAGGGCATTTGTTGTATGGGTGTTGTTAGAGTGTGTAGGCTTAGTAATTAGCTGGGTAAATCCATATAGATTAATATTGTGCATGGATCCAGGTTATTAAGGGTTAGCCAACTGATGTTCATGTCACCAAGGAGGATTGTTTCATTTGGGATATTCAGGGAAAAATAGGAGAGAATGTTTTCCAGTATTGGAATATTATCACCTGGCAGAATGTAGGTGGCTACTATAGTGATTATAGTGTAGTTGTTTAGTTTAGGGTTAACTGCCAGTATTTCTGCTGGGGAGAAAGATGGCTTTGGATTTGTGATGAGAGAAATAGTGAGATTACTAGAATAGATTATGGCAACTCCCCCACCCTTTTTGTTCATTCGGTCAAGGCGAATCATGTTATAGCCGGGGGGGGGGGGTATCTTTATCTAGGTTGTGTGGTTTAAGCCAGGTTTCTGTTACCGCAATGACATCAGGGGTATGATTTGCTATCCAAGCATGGAACTGACTAAGTTTGTTGAGAATGCTTCTGGTATTAATAGAATAGAAGGAGATTTGTTTTATGGGAGTAGTTAGAGGAGCTGAGGTGGGAGGGATATTTGGACTACAGGTAAGGTTCGGGTTTGGACCTGGGTTTGGATGAATATCACCTGCTGTAAGTATAGTGGTGGATTTTGGTATGAGTGGGTAGTATCTAATAAGCTTTGTCTTGTTTTTTGGAGTTAGGGAGTAAGAAGGGGGTATTTTTATTTTAGGGGGTAGAAAGTTTAAGGGTAGGAAAGAGGGAGAGATGATGAAGTCAATTTTTGAGTTAGGTTGATCATTTGGGAATGGGTTGGTGGGCTGTTTATGGAAGGAGGGTAATGGTGCATGGGGTGCAGTGAGATGATGTAAGAAGATTAGTTGAAGTAGTAGAAGTTTGGTTAGCATTAAGGTATACATAGTGGGAGATCAGATATAGGAAAGAGTATGGAATGGAGTTTGATTGAGGAAAGGGGGAAAAAGTAGGTGTGGTGGAAGTTAGAGGGGGTAGAGGTAGGTTTAGGAGGTGGCTGTGTACAAGAGGTTGGTCCATATTGGGTTTAGTTAATGAATGAGGTGGAAGAGGGTGAGAGTTGGGGAGGAGAAAGTATGATAGTAGGATGGTGTGGTGTAGGAGTGGGAGTGGTTTAAAAAAACCTGAGGGAGATCTGATTGGTAGTTGTATGAGGGGTGTGTGTGTATTTCTGCAATAAGTATAGGAGCACTGGGGTGGGTGGAATTTGGGGTCAGGGAGGGGAACGGAGTGAGCCCGTAGGGCGAATGGAGCAGGATACAGCAAGTGAAGAGAATGCAGCAGAAAAAGTATCAGAAAAAGTATCAGCAGCTGTACTACAATACTATGATAAGTGTGTAATGTAATGAAAAACTGTTAAGGGGGAAAAAAGCTTTAACAGGATGGAAATACGTCCATGTTTTAGCAAGGGGGGAAAGGCTGTATAATAGTTAAGGAGATAGAGAGTATGAATTAGAAAGAGTTTAGCCAGCTTTAGGAACTAACGTTGTTGTGTCTTTCGGCTTTTCCCGGTTAGGGGTCGCCACAGCGGAACTCCGGTCCGCTAATGATTGGCAGTAGTTTTTTAGGTGCCGAGTTGCCAGCCCTGACGCACAACCTTCAAATGAAGGTACGCCCATTCACGCATGTCTCCACACAGAAGACGCTCTAGCTGAGAATCGAACAGGACAACGTCTTACTGGGAGGCGACAACGCTACCACAGCACTACCACTGAAGTCTCAGCTGTAGGAACTAAACCTCAGGAGAATTGTAGTACTAGCTATTGTGTTGGTAGGTGCTGCCACCTAGTGGCATAAGAAAGGATAGCAAGCAGAAGTGTTAAGTAAGTCTTTGAAGTAAAATGATTATTCAGGGTTTAGAGACTGGAGGGGGGAGAGTAGGAAGCGGTTTGCAGCAGGCTGCTAAAGACACACACTCGGGAGGGCAGACAAGCACAACATGGGTATTAGGAAGTCGTTTAAATAGCTAGTCTATAGGTAGTTTCCTTTGGCTACATACATTCACCATAATTGTATTGGAGAGTCCTCACAGTAGCAGCGTTCAAAGTGACCCCGGCTAGCAGGCAGGTTCAGAGAATCTTCTGGGTTAAGCAGGAGGTAGTTCTTTTAATTATATTGGCAGGGAGGGAGCAGCTGGAGTGGATTACTGTAAAAAAAGAGAGAGAGATAGTGGGTTAGGTTATTTAAGAGCTTTGAGTAAAGAGATAAAGGGATAAGGCAGAAAGTTAGGCAATAGTCAGAGGAGGAGGACTGTCTGTAGTCGTACAGTAAGTAGGGAAAGACAAGGAGAAAATGTAGGTGGAGTGTAGAAATAGTTGGGAGAGTAGGTTCAAGATGTAGTAATAGAAAAGCAGCTGATATGGCTAAAGTACAATGCAGAGGTAGGCAGTGTAGGAGATTCTATATAAACAATCTAATAACTCTACAGTCAAAGCTATGGAAGGAAAAATGCAAGTTTAGGAGTATAAGACACGAGTAAAAACATTCACTCTACAGTGCAATACAGTATAAGACACAACTAATAGAACACTCTCATTTCAGTGTGATACATTTCAAGTAAGACAATTTAGTCACTCTATAGCCCAAGCAGTATGGCAGTGTATTATTTAAGAAAAATACAATCACTCAACAGCCCAGCCTAATACAGGTTCCCCAAACACGAGGTTTGAAGGACGGAGTTTGTCGTCAGTAGGCAAAGAAAAAAAACAATCATAAATATTCTACCAAACAAAGCAATGTTAAGTACATGGGAATATCTAAAACAGTACTTAAGAGCTGTATAAGAATAGTCTAACAGTAACTGCACAATACAGTAGAGCCGTAAATGCTAACTATAATGGAGAAAATCGGCTATGATATGGCCCAAATATTTCAATATTTCAAAATAGTATCAAACAGAAAAAAAACACTGTTGCTATAGTTCTAAATTAATTCAGTACATATGCATTGATTAAGCCTTATTAGTACTTCAACCAATCCTGTTTGCATATAAAACACTAATGTGATTCGGCTGGCTACATGGCTGTGCATATCACATACAGTTTTAGCCCCTTTAAGAGAGACAAACAGGCATATATATGATGCCCTTTGGTTTGCACTTCTTAGCTAGTCAGTTTGTTTAGTATTTGCTGCTAAAAGTTACAAAAATAGAGATAAAAACATCGGTTGCCAGAACAAAGAAGCAAGACCCAAGAGGGGACAAAAGAGTAGCTGGTAGTTTTATTCTACCGAGACTGTTTTGTCGCCATGGTGCACATATATTCCTATTGCTGTTACTAAGATAAAACACAAATCAGCTGTGTTTTACAACAGCACGTAGAAAAAAAACTTTGTAAGACATAAATCACGTACTTCCAGCATTTAAACATAGCACAATGTTGTAAAAAAAATACCTACCGGGAGGCAAGTTTGAGCAACCTGACCGCAGGACCGGCACCAGGGAGATGTGACCGCTATTAGAATAGGTTTAAAAGATGGCGCCACGGTTCGTGACGCATAGAAATAAACTCAGGGGGAAGTTAGCTAATAGAGGAGGGAATATATAGTGGGGTTGTGTTAGGCTCTGAGAGGAGTAAAAGTGGGTGGGGAGAAAAAGAATCACGGGAGGAGGTGAGCAAGTGAAGAGTGCGCAGCAGAAAAACTATCAGAAAAAGTATCAGCAGCTGTAGTACAATACTATGGTAAGTGGGTAATGTAATGAAAAACTGTTAAGGGGGAAAAGCTTTGTTAACAGGCTGGAAATATGTCCGTGTTTTAGCAAGGGGGGAGAGGCTGTATAACAGTTAAGGAGATAGAGAGTATGAATTAGAAAGGGTTTAGCCAGCTTTAGGAACTAAACCTCAGGAGAATAGTGTAGTACTAGCTATTGTGTTGGTAAGTGCTGCCACCTAGTGGCATAAGAAAGGATAGCAAGTGTTAAGTAAGTGAAGTAAAATGATTATACAGGGTTTAGAGACTGGAGGGGGGGAGTAGCAAGCAGTCTGCGGCAGGCTGCTAAAGACACACACTCGAGAGGGCAGACAAGCACATCATGGGTATTAGGAAGTAGTTTAATTAGCTAGTCTATAGGTAGTTTCCTTTGGCTACATACATTCACAGTAATTGTACTATTTAATTTAATTTAGTAGGAGTAGTCTCCAGATTTATTGATGATTGGATATTATTGTTAGAACATACTATTGGTCAGTTACCAGGTGTGTTGTAGTTGCTTTAGAAGTTTGTAGAGGAATCTGAACTGTATTATCATCTGGAAAAATCAGTGGCTATTAGAATCAGGAGAGATATGGAGAGAGAAAGAGAAGTGGGTTACTGTATTCTAAGGGAAGAGACAAATATTTCAGATTAATTGTTTATGCCGCAGTTAGGAAAGTCTGGAAGAGGAACTGGCCAAATTTAAAAACATCAATTATGAAAATGTACAACGATGGATAGGGATAATTAACATACTAAGGGCCAAAATAGACAAAACAATTCTCTCATAAGCACAATATTCTGTCCCAAGACAAAAACATTTCAGTAAAAATAATTTTTAGTCCAAATATACACTTTTTCTCAGAAAAAGTTTATACAAACCTCAGCATAGCAATTCTGTTGCTATAATTCATTAACAGCCCAAGTCACTGTGTTTCTTATTAAAAGCAGAAAAGAAATTCTGACAGAAAAATTACAATTGTTCTCATGAAATTAATAAAATATGAAGGCTTTCCTCAATGGGGACTTATCTACCTAGCATTTGAAGGACTGCTAGCTGAGGAAGCACTCACTTCAGCTTTGAAGTAATCTGGTGCTCCAAGTGCCTTTTATGAGGAGCTCCTCAAATGCTTCTGGTAGTTGAAGCACATGGAAGGCACCCAAAGCTTTGGGAAGCTGGCCAGTGCAGGGGGGTAATGCCCAGATAGCTTAGGCTACTGCAACAGTGATCCATTTATAAACATCATATGAGTTTACAAATGTATCTCAGTGCCCTTTATTGGATGAAGGTCAGTGAGGATACTCCAAAGCAGTTCCCAGAAGGAGGCACTGGAACATGGAATCTTGTACTAGCTGATAATATCTTTGATCATGTTTAGGGATCGGTGGCTATAGAATGAGAAGTATGCAGCTTTCTCCAGGGTGAGTCTGTCCCTCAGTGATTATGGACGGTCATTGTCAAGACCTTGAGCAGGCTAACACAACACATTGGTTCATTGGTTCTCTTGAAGTATAGTGAGAGTTCCCAACTTCAGTAAACTCCTGCAAATGCATTTTGTAAAGCTGTGTAGTCACGCTAAGATTCTGTTGTTTAGTCACTATTCGATTCATCTACCAACATAACAAGGCACCAGCAAGTATTTTATATTTTGAACCAGTGCGTGGATACGGTTATTATAAATAAGTATCCCTTTATTTGTATGCTTTTACACTGTACTTTTAGCACCATATCACAGTGACCAGTAAACACCTTTGACCAGTTTGCTTGTGTAAGATTTGCAACACATTGTTCCTTCCTCATTTTGAGATGTCAACAAGTTGATGAAGGGCAGTAGCAGCAAACTATCCATTAACCTTAAGACATAATTCAATTCTGTGTTCTGGATCAGTCCCAATGGGAAGTAATCTCTAGTACGGATCAGGATGAGAGCAAGATAGAGCTGTAGTAATGATGCATCTTCACCTGACTCCAATTCAGATGTTGCATAGATCTGCCTTAGAACATTTTCTGAGAATGCTGGCAGTAATTTGGTCATGCAGAAGCCTCAAAACCTCAATGAATTTGCTAAGACAGTCAAATCTTACAAGTATTTTCCATAAAGCTTCATAAATAATGGGGCCAAAGGTCGTTCTCTGTTTAATGTCCTTTACAGGTCTTAATGGTGTTTCCCGCATCTTTCTTGGGCTTGATTGGAAATAAAAAATCATGTCTGTTGTCCCACAAAATAAGTTATCTCTTGTTAGGAATTATGGCAAGATCTCTGCAGTTGTCAAAGAGAACTGATTTAGAAGAATATAGCCAAAAATTTACCAGCACTAGACAGAAGTGCAGAGCACCTTTGTAATCTCCACATACTAATTTATTTTTCCCGTCTTGAAAACAGTAATACTGGTCTGTAATGATTGGCTGATATTGGATTTGGATAAAAATGATTCACTGAATATTTTCTGATGATTTTTATTGTAATAAAAAACTGTCTATGTTGGACCACTCTGATCATTCCTCAAGCTGGGAAACAACCTTTGCTCTCTACTAATTGTAACCTATTTTGATACTGGAGCAATTCTGGGTATGTTGTAGTTTGAGGTCCTTTTGATACCTGAGAGGTTCAGGGAAATGTAATTGGGGAATTCCATTTCATTTAATCTAATGTTGAACAGTCATCAAGCTCACATTTCCTTGACTCTTGTGGAATTTCATAGTTTTTCCAAATTCAGAGGAGGATTTTCTGGAACTTCAGTACTAAGTCCTTGTTTCCTGTATTATACACTTTGGCAGGTGTTTCTGTTTGTCCTTACACTTTGAGAATATTTCTTCTTTCTATCCCAAATGGATTAATTTCCCTTTAGGAGTATCAGTCCATCTTGACTTTGTAGGGGAGTGTATATCATAAATGACCCCTGCAATTTGGAAGCAGTTCTACAGATTATAATTGTTGATTTAAAGATAAACCTCCTTGGACTTGTTTGCTATAATTTGTTTTGCTATCCCAGAACTTTATCTGAGCTTCTGCTTTGAATTGCGAATGTTTCTTTTGCATAACATACCTTGCAAAGTGCAGTGAGTCTTCTTTTTTTCGGCCAACTAGGTTTGAAGTCACAGTATCATTTTCACTATATAAATCCTTGTGATGAAGTATAAATTAAGTGAATGGCATTTTAGACAACCATGTTTGAATCCAGTTTTACTGTTATACATGTTCTTAAACCAATGGGTCTACAAGGTAATTTGTAAGGAATGTCTTCTGCACTGAATCTGACTGCCTTCAGTGCTTGTGAGTGACCTAGCTATCCCTTCTTGATTTGGTAAGGTGACTGTCTGTTTAAATCTGCAGTAAGGATCTGGCAAAGAGAGGGGATACCCCAAACACAATCAGTCAAGAGGGTATGATCACTTTTTTTTTTTTGAGGAAGTAGCAGTCAGTCCCTGTTGTAAATTGCTAGCATTCTTGTAAAGCATTTAAGCAACCAGAATCTAATTGCTTGAGCATGGGTACTTTAATAACAGTCAGTCAGGTAAGGCAGCAAAGAGCTATTATGTATGTAATAGTTGTTTACTATGTTCAAGTGCTGACTTCTGCAGAAAGACAAGAGGTATTAGCCTCTTTGCTTAAAAGTAATGGCAATTTCATTGATACAGTGTAGTAAACAGCTGTATATGTGTATGTATACAATAGCTGTTTGGCACATTGAATGAAAATAGGAATACATTTAATCATAAGTCAGTAAAGTAACTGTACTGTGTATACAGAGTAAAGAGGACATGTGGTGCTTGTCCTCAGTTTTGGTTGAAAACTAATTTGTGTTCCTGTACTTTGCTTGAGGAGGCACGATTTGGAGGAATTGCCCAAATTAGCCATTGACCAAGTTAAAGTTCTGGGTCTGCCATCAGATACCAACTCCTTACATGGTTCTGCAACATGGACATCCTTTCATTTGTGAGCTCCTAGCTGTTATATAGTGAAGAATATGCTAGTGATTTGACTTAAAGGAATTTTCAAGTGGTTGTATAGGTATTTCTGTGTCTGAAGATAACACCTTGATGGCCAGTCCATGGTCTGCACATTTGAACAGCAGATTGCACCGCAGTTTAAATTTCCTATACTTTCCTTCCCAGTGGTGTAATTCCAGAGTTCTGTCTTGCATCTGATTCACGTACCGAAGTCTACCATGATCTTGCTTTTCTTTGGGATGATGGTCAGGGCATTTTCAAAACTGATCTGTTCTGTGAGATCTTCATTCTTATAACATGACATCTTGACTATCACTAAGCTTAAGTCAGAGGATTATGAAACTTTGTTAGAGAATGGGCAAACTATACATTAGCACTCTGATTGGAGAATGAACATTCTCTAGCAAGGTATGTAATGCCTGCTGAAAAATGAGTCCGCCACTTTATGGCATCATATCAAGCTGCTGTGTGGAGCTCAGGCAGAAAAAACTAAAAATGGTTGCCATTATTTTACACTAGCTTAAGCAGCACTTTTGCTGTTTAGTGAGTGTTAAAAAAAAATAAATAGAAAAAAGTATATATTTGTGTGTATGCAATATGCATGTGTTTATGTTTGTCTGCTTGTGAGTGAATGTGTGCATGAAAGCAGAAGAGACTGTGTGAGAGAAACAGAGAGAGTGAGAGCGATCTTGTGTGCATATCTTTCAGCTGTCCAAATTTTCAGAGTCTCCAGGTTTTTGCCTAATATTTTTGTCTGGTCTTCATAAAATGTGTGGTTTTCTGAAGTTTTGTGGCAAATCAGTGAGGAATGAATTCACTAAATAAAGACAAGCATTTGAGTTTCAGGCTTTATATCCTTCAGAAAATGCATTGTAACACAAGACCTTTTATTCTAGCAATTTTCTAAGTTTATAAGAGCAATTTAAAATGTGTCCCTGTTTTTGGGGCTTTGTCTCCCCATTATTTTTGACTTTGTCCACATTTGTGTGCTAAGAAGTTGAGAGTCATGCTTGTGTGAGTGAATGTGAGTATGAAACCAGAGGAAACTGTGTGTATATTTGTGTGTGTGTGAATGCAGAAGAGACTGTGTATGAGAGAGACAATCGACTCTGTAAAATTGTTGTGTATTGCTTATTTATTTTTTTAAGTACCATATTATTTTTTTATATATTTTTGATATAAAATGCTCCCTCCAACACCATTAACATATACTAAAGAAAGTTTGAAACATTAGGCAGAGGAACTATTTTACATCAAAAATATATATAAAAAATAATATAGTACTTAAAAAAATAAGTAAAACACAACAATTTTACAGACATCTCATTCTCTAAGAGCAATAATGCCCTCCAGGGTGTGTAGAGGCCCTCCACCTGTGATATCAGGCCTCATAACACCCCTGGGCAGGCATTAATTACACTTGCAAGCAGATAGGTTCAGCGCAAACTGCACCCCCCGTCCCGCCCCAAAGGTCCATTTGACATCCCCAATACTTGTCCCACACCTCACATCACTGTAGATTGTGTTAAAGGTCCTATCCACTGCAAAGAACACAGCTTCCATGGGACCTGATAGTATCCCAGGCTGTATTCTGCACCATCTCCAGCAAGCACTACCTTCACCATTGAGCACCCTATTCAACCACAGCCCAAGTACAGGCTTCATTCCAGCAGAGGGGAGAATTGCCATTGTCAAACCTCTGCACAAAGGTGGTTCCCCATTAGCTTGACAAGTCTGATCTGTAAAGGCATGGAGCGTATTATCATGGATCTCATAAACAAGAACATAGGGAATCTCCAAGCACTTGACCCCACCCAGTTCAGATTCGTCAAGGGTAGATCTTGCCTGTTGAACCTGGTTGACTTCTTTGAGACGGTCACCAAGGCCCTGGATGAAGGAAAGGCAGTACATACAGCTTACCTTGACTTGGCCAAGGCCTTTGGTACAATCCCCCATTCAGGCATCATCAAAAAGCTAACACAACTTGGTGTAAATCCCTATGTCATCAGGTGGGTCACCAACTGGCTCACCAATAGGACCCACAAGGTCAAAACAGGTGCCTCCACCTCTGACAGCAGACCTGTCACCAGTGATGTTCTCCAGGGATCTGTCCTGGGACCTCTACTGTTTGGCATCTACTTCTCAGAGGTCCATGCAAAGACAAAAGGCCTGTGGCTGACCAAGTTTGCAAACGACTGTAAGTTGGGTGCTGTCATTGACTCCCTAAATGATGTTAACACACTGCAAGAGGGTCTCACAGCAACAAATGACTGGTGCCAAAGTCATGGCCTTAAGTTAAATGAAAAAAAATGCATTATATACCATTTAGCAAAAACACGGCCCCCTACTGATTACCAAATCAATGGCAAACCCCTAAGCACACAACCTGTAGTGAGAGACCTGACTACTCAGGTTGACAACAATCTCACATCTGACCATCATGTAGCGGCAGTGGTCAAAAAATCCTTTTACTTGGCTCATGTTATAAGTAAAGGGATTGTATCCAGAAAAAAAGAGGTTACTACCTCTCTGTACTCCTCCCTCATTAAGCCAATAATTGAGCATAATTCCCCATCCGGTATGTACCTCTCCAAGCACCTGCACCAAATGGAAAGGCCAGAAAAATACCTCACAAAGAGAATCCATGGCCTCCAACACCTGTCCTATATGGACAGTCTCAGATCACTATCCCTCTGCTTGGTATCGTACAGATTGCTCATAGGTGATCTGTGTCTCACCTACAAGGCAATCTCAGACCTTGCCCTACTAGAGATGCTCCATATCTGTTGTCTAACTCCTTGAGCATTACCTGCTTGAAGTCCTAAATCTAATATGTAGCATCAACAAAACGTACTAGAGAGACAGGTTTGTCTCCCAGCGGCTGCCCCGTCTTTATAATAGACTTTCCATACACGTCAAACAGAGTACCTTGCTGACCCTCTTCAAGCACAATCTTGATGAATGGATGGGAGACCACATATTTGTCTTAGGGGTTCCACTTGTGTCCCTCATTTGCAGGGGTGACAGGTGCTGACTGAGGTTTCTTTTTTGGGGATAAACTTTTGGCTAGACTTGTAAGGGCCCCAGGGCCATTAGCTTAGTAACCTCCTATGATCCTATTAGCACACACCCTGGAGGGCATTATTGCTTACTTAATACACAAGAGGAGCTCAATAAGATCATTATCTAGATTACTCCTTATGACAAACCTGTCATAATTGGTACATTTGTTTTCTACAGACCTCCCTTTCCAAAAGAATATAAAACCTTCATGCTTTTACTTCAAACGACATTCATCTTGTATTTCATGATTCAGTTAGGGCAGAAATGTAATTGTGTTACTTCCTACAAGTTTCCTAATGATGACAGCAGTTTTTATTTCATCACTATAGTAAATGTGAGCATTCCATGATACAAAAAATAATTTGTTTCTTGTTTCATCTGAAGAGAGATTAACTTCTTCTTAGAATGGGACCTTGTGGTAGAGAGAAACACCTGTATGCCCCAGTGCTCCATGGGGCTATATCATCTTGAGGCATATACTCCTAGTAGGTTATTCATGGTGAACAGGTCTCAGGGAATGTTTCAAATAAGGAACAGTGCAGCCTTCAAAGAGTTAAGTGGTAGATCAACTGGAAGATAACAGGCTGTTAGGAATTTTGAAGGTGGTATAAGAATGAATTAAGATGGAGATTCCCATTTGTCTCAGTCCCTGCAACCCCCTGAGCTTTTGACTTCCAACTTTGGATGGTGCAGTGGTGCAGCGGTTGTATTGTTGCTCACAGCAAGAGATTCTCTGGTTCGATTCCTGGCTGGGGTGCCTTCTGTGTGGAGTCTGCATTTCCTCCTGGTGTTCGTGTGGGTTTCCTCCAGATGCTGTTGTTTCCTCCTATGTTATAAAGACAGACGTGTCTGGAGCGTTTCTCCCTGGGCCTCCGCTGAAAATTGTCTCTTCCAAGTTGGACTTTCCCAGTAAACAAATGTTAAATAAAATAAATAAACTTTGTAAATGTATGTAGTTGCAGCTGATGCACCAGTTTCTCTACATCAGAAGAATTCACATGCAGGTTTGTACTGTGAATGACATAATCACCCTAAACTTTTAAGCTCTATGCGGTGGCAGATGTAACTAGGGTATGACAGATGAATCATAGGTTCATAGGTAGCCTAGACAGTAGACAAAACCCTGTACCTTGTGTCTGTGAGGTAAACACCTTAACCAGTACATCAATCCCCAGTTAGTCTTCAGTCTCAAGATATGAAACTGAATTCAGTTGATAGTAGTTTTTGGGTGTCTTCCACTTTGATGAAGAGACACAGGAATACAAAGACAGGTGATACACTGACTAGCTAGTCCTCTTCAGGATCCCCTCTACTTACTGTACACAAGGGAGATAACTAGAATATGTGCCATAAATCAATTCTGTCTCATCTACTCTTGGCTGGATAGCTACATACAGCAGGGTCACACTCTGCATGGCAGAAATATGAAGTAGATGATAAAAATCTCTCAAAAACAAAGAACTTTTATATGTTGCCTCTGCAGCTTTTGAAGGCTTTAAGGTAAAATGTCACATTTGCAAATACTACCAGGTAGTTTTCATTTTAAGGTAGCTAAGTTTTCAGTTAGAGTAATTATGAATTGAAAAAATGAAGACTCAAGAAGTTAATTAAAAATAAACATTTGCAAATCTGTTTGAATTCATGACTAGCAAAATATTAAAAGCTTAAGAAAATGTTGACAGCAGGTAAATGATTTAAGGTAGAAACAGCCAAGCTGTGTCCTGAAGGACTTCCCTACTTCTGGTGGAGTGCAAAATGGATAAGAGTGCAACTTGTCAAGCTGGACTGTTAAGAGAATTAGACATCCTGGGCATTATATCCAATCTGGTGTCCCTTGGATATTTTTCTCATTACGTAGTGACAGCTTGTAATTATTTAAATACTTACCTCTTCTGCTAGTTTAATGACCTTTTAAAAAAGACAAAACAGTTTTCAAGTTAATTTAGAAGCTGTGCCTTAAGTGATAGCAATTGTGATCACTTAAGTAGCAGTTTAAAAGCTGCCAAACTTTTTTTAAACATTTAACATCCCCATAAGTTGACATGAGGGGCAGATGCCACACTACCCTACTCTTGCTACGACACTGTTCTTCCATAAAATGCTACTCAGACAATTGCATTTACATTAAAAATCACTGCCAACACTCTCATACAGAAGTATAATTGTGTAAGTAAACTTACCATAACAGTAGTTGTTAGAATAATCACTGCTGCAGCAGCCTTACCTATATGTCATTAAAAGTATTTTTTTTCCACAGGAAAATACAGTAGACACTTTTTAAAACATTTTGACAGCCCTAAAAGGGTAAAAAAAATGTCCACAGCAAAAAAAAAAAGAGGTTTTCAGTTACTTTGCACAACATTTAAACAGACAGGAAAAGAAAAGTGCTCCCATTTAAAAGTACAACACAGTCTCTTGACAGGCCATTAAAACACAAAACTCCTAGCTTTAAAATAGCTTTCCAAAAGAGGATAGTGATAAACACAAACAATATTTAGAAAATAAAATGTTTTCCCCAAGGGGTAGTTATCTACCAAGCAAAGGAACGGCACCAAGCCGACCATCAGTCTTTGAACAACTTACAGGAGCATACTATTCAGCAGCAGTAGAGCACTGGAGTGCTTGGCACCCAGACTTGTCTTTTAGCCAGCTCAGCTTGAACTGCCTGACAGTTTGGGCATGTAGAACATGCCCAAAACTTTGGAAGCTGGCTTGCTGTTATATCCTTGGCAGGATATAACCCATTAACTGAGGCTACTGCAGCAGTGATCAATATGATGAAAATCTTGTTACTGTTATTGATATTAACATTTTTAATCTTGAAATCTATAGGCAAGCATCATCTAGTATGTAGTAGATAGTCCTTATGTGGAAATGTGTTCATAGAATTGTTATTACTCCATTTAAAATATCTAAATACTGCATGGAGAATTCATTGAAATGTTAGATATGTAATATGATAATTAAAACTCATTGGGTACATATGTTTTTGGTCTATGTTGCACTTGAAGCATTTTGGAATAATTTTGGCACTTTTTATGGGTCTCTGGCCAGATAATTGTGTAATCACTAGAGAAACAATTTTATTAAACGTTCCAGTGCCACCTGTTGTTAGTGCTAAAAAATCAAAAAATGTTTTGATGTGTTCTTGCAGTGGCTAGGAACATTATAACAAGAAAGTGGAAGTCTAATGAGTCTCCTTTATTTGAATATTTTTTTTTAATCTTGCTAGTCTGTAAAAATGAAAAAGATGTCATGAAACTATGTTCTAGCTGTAATATAAATAAATAAAACTGTTGGGATAAATTAGAAATGTTAATTGCTAAATATCTTAATTAATTTGATAATTGTATTTTCATTTGCTTATTAATTGCTAGAACATTTATAGTTGCCACTTCCTTTCTGTGTATATATTGTACATGTGCTTAAATTAATAAAATATTTAAAAAAATAAAATACTTGTGTTGGCAGTGACGCAAAAGTTTTTGGACATTTCAGTTTCATTCACAGCTTTGCAACTGCGGAGTCACTATAATTAAGTATGGAGGTGGAGGGACAAAGCCCCCCACATGAGTGGTGCAGGGGTTGTCCCCATAAACATTTCTTGTAGTTCTTCATTTGGGTGAGGATTTAACCAATTTGTTTTGCAAACAGAATTGCCCTAAAGTATCATTTTTTCAGAGATGAGAATATACAGGTAATACTTTACAGCTTTATACATTTCCAGAGTATGAATGCTTGACTGCTAAGGCACTGTAATATTGACTTTTAGTAGGTTATTATGGTTCCCTAATAGTACCACTTGTCTGTTTTTCCATTCAGTTTTGTGATTTTCTTTTAAGTGCCTGCCTTGGTGGGAATATTGATGAGTACTATGGAGAAAGTATAATACAGATTCAAACCCAAAGATGCAGGCACTTATGCTAACTCTTTTGTCAAACGCAACTAATCATGTGTTCAGGAGCATGAAAGATGATAATCTGAAAGAATCACTATTTAACTCACATCAGTCATGATCTGCTGGTGTCTGTAATTACAAGGACCACTGCAGGAAATTACTTAGTTAACTAAAGAAGGGAAATATCAAAGTGAACTTCAAATCACAATGTTTGCTTGCATACAGGACTACCAAGGTTGTCCTTCAAAACTCAGTATCACCAGGACAACTACTCTTTTGTTTATATTCATCAGCAGCTGTAAAATGCTAGGCCTAAACTTAAATTATTCAAAGACTACTCATTAAAGGTAGAAGTCTTAGATTAAAATAAAGATATCATTCACAAGTTTCACAAGTACTCGGAACAGGCACCCATGACCATGCATTTATTTACAAATTCAGATCAGTTAGAGAACTGTCTGTCTTCTTAGTTTCATCACTTCAGTTCACCGATTGATTAACACAATGATGTGAGTAAGGAAGAAGCTTCAGTGGAGTTAATTTGTTGACCTATAGCCTTTATAGTATGGCAACATATTATCCTGTCATTGTTATCCTACCACAAAAAGGGCACATACAGTAAATACTTTTCATCTTCTCCTCAGTCTTGCAAAGTTATTACCCTCAGAGGACTAATCTGGAGACGCATTCTCTGATTAGCCTAAGTCTTGGAACCAAGCTGTTTAAAACCTTGTACCTTTAGCCTTTCTCTTTCTTTCAAATTTATTCTGTCAAGTCTGTGATATCTAACCTTACATAACACTCCTGACCAGAAACTACATATGTGAAAGCCCCATTAGAAAATAAATTCCTTCTCCACTCCTAGTATGATCACCCCTGATTGGCAGTAAGTAGGCCATCCCACTGCCTGCCTCTCAACTGTCCTGCCTTTTGTTTTTGCAATGAAATGAGTTGGTGGATGTTTTAGTGACTTCAAGGTCAGAGTAGCCCCTTTCTTTTCCTTCAGGCTTTCCTTACGACCGCAGCTCACGTGATATATTTTCCCTGTTTCACAAAACTATCCCTGCTTCCTTTACCTGTCATAGATGTGGACATCCTAGTCATTGTCTGCAACCTGCTTCTTCTGCTACACCCTCACTACACATGCGCATATACCATCCCGTCTTACTGTACTGGTTATAAAGATCTGCTGTCCCCTTAGCAAAATGTCACAGGGCTGCAGCGCTCTTCGGCCTGCTTTTTACTGTTGCAGAATGAAGCACTAAGGAAGCACAGACATTTGGGAATAAATGTCTGCATCATGTGTTCAGGTCTGTTATATCATTTTTTATCATTTTCATTGCTTCAGTTTATCAGTGAGTCGGTCAATCAATAAATAATGTGACGTGTGTAAGGGACAAACATTGATTAATTAGATGACAATCCAGCTAGCATGGCAACTTGCCATCATTTTCATTAACACCCTACCACAAAGAGGGTGATCATTAGACACTAAATTGTCCTCTGTACAAGGCTTCATCTTCATCTGTGAGTGGAAACAATGATGTAAACATTTTCTGTTACAGCAACTGTCCAGTTCAGAAGTTTCCCTGTGTAGTATATCGGGGTAACGTTCTCATATTTGTTTTTGGTGCAGGTGGAGAACAGTGCAGAATATATCCTGGAAACAATCGACTCCTTACAGAAACACTCCTGGGTGGCTGATATACAAGACTGCATAGATCCTGGGTAAGTGCAATGTTAAGTATATTTTTGTTGATCTGAGAATCAAATTATACCTCCTGTGCTGTTCTGATGCCCCATCTACCAACTAAAAGGTAGGTGTTTTATTAGAATTGTTGATGGATAGTATGGGAGCTGTCTGCTTTGGTACTGCTGTAGTACTAATTGTTGATGGATAGTATGGGAGCTGTCTGCTTTGGTACTGCTGTAGTACTAATTGTTGATGGATAGTATGGGAGCTGTCTGCTTTGGTACTGCTGTAGTACTAATTGTTGATGGATAGTATGGGAGCTGTCTGCTTTGGTACTGCTGTAGTACTAATTGTTGATGGATAGTATGGGAGCTGTCTGCTTTGGTACTGCTGTAGTACTAATTGTTGATGGATAGTATGGGAGCTGTCTGCTTTGGTACTGCTGTAGTACTAATTGTTGATGGATAGTATGGGAGCTGTCTGCTTTGGTACTGCTGTAGTACTAATTGTTGATGGATAGTATGGGAGCTGTCTGCTTTGGTACTGCTGTAGTACTAATTGTTGATGGATAGTATGGGAGCTGTCTGCTTTGGTACTGCTGTAGTACTAATTGTTGATGGATAGTATGGGAGCTGTCTGCTTTGGTACTGCTGTAGTACTAATTGTTGATGGATAGTATGGGAGCTGTCTGCTTTGGTACTGCTGTAGTACTAATTGTTGATGGATAGTATGGGAGCTGTCTGCTTTGGTACTGCTGTAGTACTAATTGTTGATGGATAGTATGGGAGCTGTCTGCTTTGGTACTGCTGTAGTACTAATTGTTGATGGATAGTATGGGAGCTGTCTGCTTTGGTACTGCTGTAGTACTATTTCTAAAAGTTTTTACCAAGTGTCTAGTTAAAGGAATCAAGGCATAATGGGTTTATTAAATGGCAATATAGCTGATATATCCACCAAAACACATTAAATAAAAAGAAAATATGCTTGCGTGAACATGCCATGTCAAGCTTTGATGCTGCAGGCAGAATTGCTGAAAAAGAGTGATTACTGCAGGAGAAAATTCTTTTACCCTATCAGCAGTCATCTTAAGTCTGGGTGTGACGAAGGGAGATTCTTTATGATGATGAAAGGGATATGTCCCCTCTCAGAAAAAGTCTTTGTAATTAATTTTTAAGTACTAATTTTATGGAATCAGGATTTTGTGGCATCTGATTTGTAGGCTGTGATATAGCATTTGGGAAATTGTTGATTGAATTTTTGTAACTTGATGTCCTTTTATTTAACCGTTTACATATACATGTCCAAAAAGGTTGTAGTCCACTTTCATTTTATAAATTGCTTTCCATCTGAAATTACTTTTTTGATATAAATAAAATCTATAGATTTTCCCTGGGATTCAAGAATGCCTACCCTAAGTGTACACTAAGGTTTACTATCATTTGTGCGAACGACAGTCTGATGGCACGTATTATGCCAAAAGTCAGATTGCTGTTCACAAAATGTTAAGTTTATTCACTAATGTGAATGCAGTAGTGCATTTGCATAAGTGTGTTTGACAAACTGTACGGAGATCACGGTACAGTGAGGTTTGGAAATTCATCCATATCTCCACTGTAGCGTGATCCCGGAGTTGGAATATATTGTTGGGGGGGGGGGGCACACAATATGTTGTATAGGAGATTTATTTACATGAGCTCCTATACAGATATCACATGATGTTTTCGAAGACAGTGTCAACTCTGCTGAGTCAATCAGCTGAGTCAACATTGTAACGCGGTCGAGATTCCAGTTTCGATGGTTTATTTTGAAATTGCGAATGGAAATTGTTTTGCCTTTTGCAATTTTGATAGCATGGTGTACACTTAGTGTATGGTTTACTAAGTGAACAGACAACACAGTTATAACTCGCACCTTCTTCCTCCTAATTTTACTTTTCCTGCTGATTTTCTTGCAGCTTTAAATATTGACAGGGATTCAGTAAGGTTACCACAAAGTGTAGGCTACCCATACACTTAGTGTAATCTTTCTGAGTGACTAGAAAACACAGAAAATGTGGTAGGGATGTTCTTAAATACATATTGTGTACACTTAGTGTACACTTTATTGAATTTGGCTGTTTAACTTCATAAAGAAGGTGACGTGTTATGTTTTTGATTAAATAAATGATCACGATTGTAAAATACAAACATACATGAATGAATAATTTTTTCTTCAAAGGGTTACACAGACTGTACATGGTGGCCATGCAATGCAAGCAGCGTATCTGACCTAGCTAAGATATTTGACACCAGTCCAAGTGCTGGCATCATAGAAAAGCTAAATGCTTAAAAAAGCCAACCATATGTGGTAAGATGGATAGCAAACTGGCTGAAAGACTGAGCCCAAACAGCGTAAGTTGCAGGTACCTTATCTGAAAGTATGGAAGTGACCAGTGGTGTTCCACAGGGTTCAGTGCTGAGACCTTTTCGTTTTGGTATTTACTTCTCAAATCGCTAAGCCGAGAGCCAGGACTTCTGAATAACAAAGTCTGCAGACAATTGTAAACTGGAGGCTGCTGTTAAGTCGCCCTATGACATCTAAACCCCTCAGAATGAACTTGCCATAGCAAACTCTTGGGGTACTAAAATGGGCTCAAATTAAATGCTAACAAGTGTAGTATCATCACTTTTGGTACATAACTCCCAGTCTAATTATACTGTCTAGACAACACTCCTGTAGACAATTAAAATGTAGTCAGGGACCAAGGTACTTGGGTTGATGGCTCCCTTTTTTCATCATGTACTAACAGGGGTTGTCAAGGAAAGCCTTTTATTTAACCCAGCTAATTGCTAAAGGACTGTCATCAAGGTCTAAAGAGGTAATCTTTCCCTTATACTCAGTATTGATCAGACCAACAGATAAACAAAACATGATAGATAGGTTTCTACAGATAAACAAAACATGATAGGTTTCTTCTCCAGCACCTTCCCAAACCTCTGAGGTAAACGTCCCCTGTATGTTAAGAGGTGCAACTCACTATCTTCCTTTAAACATAAACTAGACGACTGGATAGGTACCCACAAATTTTCTCCAGGACTGACCAGTAAGGAGGTGTTATTGCTGCTTGAGGGAGAGTACTGCCAAAATGAGAATGGTCATTAGACTCCATGGCCATTGAAGATCTATGAATGTATGAATCTATAATAATCACAAAATAAGTGCACCAGATTTTATTTTCATGGATGTTTTATTGAAAGGCTTGGTCTTAGGAATGAGGCAATATTAAAAGTATGTAGGTACAATACAATATTCTGTGTTGAATTTGCTTTTCTACTGTTTATTGTCATTATTCTGTGTTATACTTGATTTCACAATTATCTTCTCCGTTTCTTCAGATCTTTCTCACATTTATGCTTTTTATAGGTTGTGCTGAAAATGGGCTCATCCATTTACCTTATCAACTTTCTTATAAAGGACCATCAGCAGTGGCTATAAATAATAACAGAAATAATATATCTGATATCTTACTTTTCTGATACAGGATAAGGTTTTCTGTTCAGCAGGATACCAAATCATTGACACAGTTAAACTTACCATAACAGTAGATGCTCATATGATTACTGCTACAGTAGTCTTAGCTGTATGGCTTATATCGAGCCAGTAGTATAGCGGCCAGCCAGCTTCCAAAGCTTCAGGTCACTTTCAACACACCCAAACTGTCAGGCAGCTTGAGCTGAGCTGACTAAAATAGAAGTTTGGACATGAAGCCTTTCAGAGCTTTCCTGTCAACTGAGAGAGGGAGGTCAAACCCTGAAAGCACAATTCTAGGAACAAGAAAAATAAATGTCCACACCCTGGCATAAAAAAAAACACACAAAAAAAAACAAGGGGGATGTTGGGAGGAAGCAGCTATCTGCAGCACTAATCATTCAAACATCTACTATACAGTGGATATAAAAGTCTACGCACCCCTGTTAAAATGCCAGATGTTTGTGATACAAAAAATGAGACCACAATACATAATTTCAAAACTTTTCCTACCTTTAATGTGACCTATAACCTGTACAATTCAATTGAAAAACATACAAGTCCGTTAGGAGAAAAATATAAAAAAAAATAAAATGTACAATACACTGGTTGCATGAGTGTGCACCCTTAAACTAATACTTTGTTGTGTGTGCACACCCTTAAACTAATACTTTGTTGTGTGTGCACACCCTTAAACTAATACTTTGTTGTGTGTGCACACCCTTAAACTAATACTTTGTTGTGTGTGCACACCCTTAAACTAATACTTTGTTGTGTGTGCACACCCTTAAACTAATACTTTGTTGTGTGTGCACACCCTTAAACTAATACTTTGTTGAAGCATCTTTTGATTTAATTACTGCAGTCAGTCTTCTTGGGTAGAAGTCTATCAGCACGGCACATCTTGACTTGGCAATATTTGCCCACTCTTCCTTGCAAAATTGCTCCAGATTTATTTAATATCTTTATACCAGTCTTCATACTTGTGTATAACAGACATCCCTTGTACAGTATGCAGATGGTTCCACCCTAATCTGCCTCTCAGACAATCTAGAACATTTAGAAAAGATTACGCAAATGCCTTTAAAGTCTATTGAAAACTGGCTTTATAACCATCAAGTCTTTCTTAAGCCAAAGAAAACCAAACTGCTTTTATTTTTTTCACATTTACCCTTGAGAAAAATAACTTTAAGATCACATCCCTAAACAATATGCAGAATGAAGTAATGCACCATTCAAAACTGCTCAGGATTACAATAGATGACAGCCTCAAATATGAGCTGCAAGTACACAGCAATATAAAAAAAACTCACAAAATATAAGAATACTATATAGAGCCCAAAAATTCCTTGCTGTATCCACCAGAGTCACTCTTGTGACTAAATACATACTCCCCCTTTCTGTTATGATTCCCCCATTTTGACTAACCTTCAGGCCACACTAAAATCTAAACAAGAACAGTGTTGCTCCAAGGTAGCTAGATCTGATGCTCATACAAGTCGCAGAACACAACACTGTTCTGCACTAAAAACTGTAAAATGGCTAGAAGTATACCACCAACTAACAACTTCTCTTAACACACAAAATTATATTTAATCCGACTTCCTACCAAGCTATATATACAATTCACTATTTCACCATCTTCCAACTTGTCACCTTCGATCTGACAAAAATTTTCTTGACATTTGTAAGTCTTACAAAAACTGCGATCAATGTCTGTACTCACACTGTGTACAAAACCCTGGAATATGATCTCTCAAAAATCAGGCAGTACATAAGCATTTATTTAAGCTGCAACTAAAAGAATTTCAGTCTCGCTCCTGGTTTTCCACTTGGTACTTTCCTGGCTAAAATTTCAGCTCCTTCTCTTCTAATACATATATACCTTCTGTCTCGTCTTTTCTTTGTTTTTATTTCCCTTAAGTCTTACTCTTATTTCTCTTACTCTTAATCTTGCTTTTACTCATTGGGCCAGATTCATTAACGCCTACACTAAATATACACCCCTACATTTTTGTGCTTTCTAGGCACTCAGAATGATTACACTAAATGTACATGTAGTCTACACTTCGTGGTGCCCTTTATGAAGCCCCTTGATATTTAAGACTGCAATGTCAGTAAGAAAACTAAAATCAGGAGGAAGAAGGTGCGAGTTATGTTTGTGTTGTCTGTTCGCTCAGAAAGGAGTACATTTAGTGTAGGCATTAATGAATCCCAGGGATTATTTCTCCTTCCTCCCATATCTACTTCATTTATTACCTCTAACAAATGCTCTTCTTCCTCTCCCTTCAGTTCCTGTCATCCTTCTTATTCATTGTTTGAATTTCTCACACTGACATTTGCTTTATGAGTGAATAACAAACTCTCACACTTATAACACATCAGTACATTTCAGTGTGCTATATGATGTTGTATTTATGTTTTTTAATGATGGTATATGTGTGTTATTCTACATGTTGTATGCATATTAATATTTGTATTAGTCTATGCATTTACAGTATATTGCATTTTAGCTATGTATATGTATTTTCAGTTCATTTACTTGTGGAACTTTTCTCCCAGGGCTTCCACTGAAAATGGATAAAATGATCCAGTCAGACTATCTTGGTAAACAAATATCAATAAGTAAATAGCAACAGCACCCCCCCTTTTCATGGCATTTCATGTGAATGGACTAAATTTCATCGGCCAGCATGAAGAATTCAGTCTGTACCCACTAGCCATGAATCATAATAGTGCTATGAATGGATTTGAGTTTCACCCACAATGTGTCTACAGGCCAAACTGAGCTATCAGCTGATGGTTACTCGCAACATTTGGCAATGCCCATGACTCTGTTCAAAAAAAAAAAAAAATAAATATGTGACCATACTACATAGAACTAAATTTAACATAACTGTATAAGAAAAAAAAACTTCACTAAGATATCACATGCAGCCTGGAACTCACTTCTACCCGAAACATAATTCACCAATGACCCCACACCAGGGGTCTGCAACCTTCACTATCAAAAGAGCTATTTTTCACCCCTCTTCCACCAAATAAAATTCACTGGCAGCCACAAAATCTATTTGAACCCTAAAATGAAGATAACACAGCGTATAAAGTTTTATATATAATTATAATACTAAATTTAAAAGAATTAAGTTCATAAGAGCAATATTTAAAATCTGTCCCTATTTTTGTTCCTTTGTTCCCCTTTATTTGTGGCTCTGTCCAGACTTCTTGTGGTAAGACTTTGAGAGGTAAGAGAGATGAAACCTTTCAGGAGATGACGCTGTCGTCAGGGGATCATTTGATCGCTCTCATTGTGTGTGGAATACATGGCAACAGAAGCCATGTTATTCTAACAAGTTTCTAGGAGCAATATTTGAAGTCCGTCATTCGATCACTCTGTGTGTGTGTGTGTGTGTGTGTGTGTGTGTGTGTGTGTGTGTGTGTGTGTGTGTGTGTGTACGCGCTGTACGGTAGAGTGGCCATTATTTTTCAAAACTACAGGGAGCCAGTGCAGAGGGGTGGAAGAGCCACATGCGGCTCCAGAGCCGCAGGTTGCAGACCCCTGCGCTACACCTATTGTAAAGAACCTCAGACAGTACATGCACAATGAACGCAAATGCAACTTACGAGTGACAATGAACAAAATGCTAAATTAGCACACCATCAACTTTCTAGGAATTGTAACAATATTTGTAAGAAGTACAAACAGATACGAGTCTTTGATGCAGAACTACTACTAACATAAGAAAGCAATAAAAATGGCAATTTAATTCAATCCTAATTTTTAGATTGTAACATAACTCATCTTCTGAAATCCTAAATTAATGTCACAGTATAATGAATATTAATAGATAAATGGTGCTAAGAGTGTATCTGTATAAAAATACTGATCATTTACAATATAAACTGCAGGACTACCACTGGCCTATGTCATGACTGAAAACAATAAATACAACAGTCCACCCAATTAACAAATAAATAGGTAAAATAAGTTCCAAATGTATTGCCAGGGCTCTTGAAGCAGGCTTTATATAAGTGAGGCTTCTAGACATTTTGCTGCCCTGTAGAGGGATGTCAGTGTGTGCCAGTGATTCCCTTCCCCTCCATGGGTCCTTTAGAAAATGTTGACTGCATACTACTGCTTCTCCTGAGGAAAGGGTTTAACATAGGGTGCATTTCGTGTGACTACTCTTCAACCAGGAACTGTAGCTATCATATTATATAGGGTCATGTTTTCAAACCCAGTCCATTGATCTGGAAGGTAGAAATCCAGCTGTTGCCAGTAAGTGGCATGATATTGTGGATTCCTCCACCTAATGTGATTTTTTTTTTTTTTTTTAATTAATTTATTTTTTTATTTTACATGATCTTGAGTTCTCATGTGACATGTATGTTGTTTGCATATTGTCTGGGGTGAGCAACTACTGCAGATTTGAGCAATTTGAAGATCACAGGACTCCCAGGATAGCTTATGATCAGACTACAGATTAGAATGTCATATTTTAGTAGGCTTGCATTATTCTACTTTAATTCCGTGTACATTATGAAGATGAGATGTAGATGTCTGGCATGGTGCATTCATGCGGTTCTTCTAGTTGCCTCAAGTCCTTCTCAGTTTTTTTATTTCTGTTTCAGGGACAGTGGGGAAGATATTGAGCTGAACTCCTGCTCTCAAGGCATGTGTCAAGCCAGTGGGGACTTTCCTATAGTATCTCCTTGTACCTGTGAGTTGCTTCCTGATGGTAAGTGGTCTGGGTTTAATGAGACAATCATTTGTCCACAATCTATATAGATTATGCAGGAAGGACTCATATCTCTCTTTTTTTTCTTTTTTTTTTACTTTGTCATATTTCTTAGGACTTGAACATGCTTATATACAAGACATTGTGCTTGGTGAAATTATACAACATCACATTAATGTGATTCTGGACCTTTGAGACACTGCCAGTTTTATGCAGCACACTTGTAGTCTCCAGTCTATTGCATGCAGCCTCATGATTTATGCAGGGCCAAGCTATATGCACATTAGCTTCAAAATACAACTTCAAACAAATTCATCTTTTTTTATTTTTCTTAGCCAAGAAAAAAACATTTCAGAGCAGTTCAGATCCTTTTAAACCACATTGAGACTTCTGCAGTATATTGTATACATAAATATAACCAGATAGTCAGAACCAAAATCAGATTAAATGTATAGTTTGCTGTCAGAGATGGAAGATTTGTATACTGTCAACATGTATAAGATATATATGTCAATGTATCAAGCCTGGCTAACTCTCTCTAGAATGTGTAAAAATCTCTTAACCAGTTTACTGTGTAATTTAATTTAATCCTGACTTGTGCTCAGGATTAACTGTAACCTGTGGAATTTGTTTAACTTGCTTACTTATGTAATCTCTGTAAATAGTCTGTTTGTAATATGTAATGCTGGTATTACATAATGCTGTATCTGCTTACCCTTGGAGCTTTTCTCCCCGGGCCTCCGCTGAAAATGGACATGCATCCAGTCGGACTATCCCGGTCAACAAATGTAAAATAAATAACAATAAAAATAAATGTAACTGACTTCTTTTTTCGGCTGTTCCTGTTATGGGTCACCACAGCAGATCATCTGTTTTGATCTTTTCCTGTCCTCTGCATCTTGCTCTGTCACACCAACCACCTGCATGTCCTCTCTCGTCACATCTATAAACGTTATCTTAGGCCTTCCTCTTACTTGGCAGCTCCATCCTTAGCATCCTTTTCCCAATATACCCAGCATCCCTCCTCAGCATATGTCCAAACCAGTGTAATCTTGCTTCTCTGTCTTTGTCTCCAAAATGTCCAACCTGAGCTGACCCCCTAATATACTTATTCCTAATCCTGTCCATCCTTGTCACACCCAGCACAAATTTTAACATCTTTAACTCTACCACCTCCAGCTCTGACTCCTGTCTCTTCATCAGTGCCGCCATCTCCAACCCATATAAAATAGCTGGTTTCACTACCCTCTTGTAGACCTTCTCTTTCATTTCAACTGGTACCCATCTGTCACAAATTCCTTCTGACACTCTTCACCACCCACTCCACCCTGCCTGCACTGTCCTCTTCACCTCTCTTCGACAGTCACCATTATTCTGAACTGTTGATCCCAAATATTTAAACTCATCCACCTTCACCAATTCTACTCCCTGCATCCTCACCATTCCTCTGACCTCCCTCTCATTCACACACACATAGCTGTCTTAGTCCTGCTGACCTTCATTCCTCTCCTCACTAGAGCATATCTGTACCTCTACAGGGTCTCTTCAAACTGTTCCCTACTCTCACTACAGATCCCAATATTATCCGCAAACATCATAGTCCATGTGGACTCCTGTGTGATCTTGTCTATCAGCCTGTCCATCACCACTGCAAATAAGAAGGGGCTCGGAGCTGATCCTTGATGTAATCCCATCTCCACCTTGAATGCATCCCTCACTCCTACTGCAGACCTCACCACTGTCACACTCCCCTCGTACATATCCTGTACCACTCTTACATACTTATGTGCCACTCCCAACTTCCTCATATAATACCACAACTTCTCTCTAGACACCCTGTCATATACTTTCTGTCCCAAGCCCAGGTAAATGGGGAGGATTATGTCAGGAAGGGCATTCAATGTAAAATTTTTGCCAAATGACATAGGATGACAACAGTACAGATTTTCATACTGGATCGGCTGAGGCCTGGGTTGACAATGACTACCACCAGTACTGTTAGCCAAGAGGCTGCTGGTGGAAATTGGGCTACTGTTGGCTGGAGGAGAAGGAGAAGAGGAGGAGGAAAGCATGTGCAAAAGCAAGAAGAGAGGACATAGGTTAGGCGCGTGGTCGTGAGGGTAGGAACCTTGAATGTTGGCAGTAAGACTGGAATTGGGAGAGAGCTAGCTGATATGATGGAGAGAAGGAAGGCTGATATATTGTGTGTGCAAGAGACCAGATGGAAGGGGAGTAAGGGCAGGTGCATTGGAGGCAGGTTCAAATTGTTCTACCATGGTGTGGATGGGAGGAGAAATGGGGTAGGGATTATCCTGAAGGAACAGTATGCCAAGAGTATTTTGGAGGTGAAAGGAATGCTGGATAGAGTAATGTTTATGAAGCTGGAAATTTATGGTTTGATGATGAATGTTAATGCATATGCTCTGCAAGTTGGGTATGCAATGGATGAGAAAGAACCATTTTGGAGTGAGTTAGATGAAGTGGTGGTGATTGGAGTGGATTTCAATGGGCATGTTGGTGATGGAACAGGGGGGTGAGGAAGTGATAGGTAGGTATGTTGTTAAGGAGAGGAATGCAGAGGGTCAGATGGTAGTGGATTTTGCGAAAAGGATAGACATGACTGTGGTGAATACATATTTTAAGAAGAGGGAGGAGCATAGAGTGACATACAAGAGTGGAGGAGGATGCACACAAGTGGATTATATCATATGCAGGAGGGCCGGTCTGAAGGAGATTCAAGACTGTAAAGTGTTGACAGGGGAATGTGTAGTTAGGCAGCATAGGATGGTGATCTGTAGAATGATGATGGTGATCAAGAAGAGGAGGAGGAGGAGAGTGAGGGCAGTGCCAAGGATCAAATGGTGGAAGTTGAAAAAGGATAATTGTGAGGTGGAGTTCAGGGAAGAGTTAAGACAGGCACTGGTTGGCAGTGAAGAGTTATCGAATAGCTGGGTAATTACAACAGAGCTAGTAAGGGAGACTGCTAGAAAGGTGCTTGGTGTGACATCTGGACAGAGGAAGGAGGACACGGAGACCTGGTGGTAGAACAAGGAAGTACAGGAGAGTATACAGAGAAAGAGGTTTGCGAAGAAGTGGGATTGTCAGAGAGATGAAGAAAGTAGATACGAGTATAAGGAGATGAGGCGTATGGTGAAGACAAATGTGGCGAAGGCTAAAGATAAGGCATATGGTGAGTTCTATAAAAGGTTAGATACTAAGGAGGGAGAAAAGGACCTATATTGATGGGCTAGACAGAAGGATCGAGCAGGGAAAGATGTGCAGCAGTTAAGGGGGATAAAGGATAATGAGGGAAACGTACTCACAAGCGAGGAGAGTGTGGTGAGCAGATGGAAAGAGTACTTTGAGGGGTTGATGAATGAAGAGAATGAGAGGGAAAGGGAAGTTTGGATGATGTGAGGTTAGTGACTCAGGAAGTGCAGTGGATTAGCAAGGAAGAAGTAAGGATAGCTATGAAGAGGATGAAGAATGGAAAGGCTGTTGGCCCAGATGACATACCTGTGGAAGCATGGAGGTGTTTTGGAAAGTGAGAGGATGCGTGAATAGTGGAGAAGTGTTTTGGTACCGATTTTTAAGAATAAGGGTGATGTGCAGAGCTGTAGTAACTACAGAGGGATAAAATTGATCAGTCACAGCATGAAGTTATGGGAGAGAGTAGTGGAGGCTAGGTTAAGAAGGAAAGTGATCATTAGTGAGCAGCAGTATGGTCTCGTGGGGGAAAGAGCACTACAGATTGCTCTGAGGGTTTTGATGGAGAAGTAAAGTGAAGGTCAGAAGGAGTTGCATTGTGTCTTTGTGGATTTAGAGAAAAACATGTAAATGACTGTGGTTCAAAATTACATTAAAAAAAACAAGAAAAAAATTCTAGGCCAACTATATATGAGTTGAACAGTAGCAAATTAATATGCAGTGGAGGTGCAGACAGCATGAAGAATTATGAAGAGAAGTTTTATGATACTGTCCAGGAAGTGGCAACAGAAATATTCTAAATAGAAAGTTTAAGGAGGCAAAATTATTGTCTGTGAAGGCTTTATAAGTGGCGTTGGAAAAGAATAGTACAAAAGTCAATGGAGAAAAGGAAAAACATGTCAAACAAAATGCAGAGTTTCAGAGAACAGGAAGAACAATGGGTAAGAAGGCATATTTATGTAAGCAGTACAAAGAACGGAAGAAGGTAACACAATGGGAAGACAAGAGATCTCTTCAATAAGACAGACCATATTAACAGAAACTTCCAGGCAAAAATGGACACAATAAAAGACAAAGATGGTAGGGACCTAATAGAAGCAGAAGATATTACGAAGTACTAGTGTGACTATAAAGAACTGCATAAGAAAGACTGTAACATCACTGATGCATACGATGCTATGTTTTCTGCTCTGCATCCTGGAAAGTAAAGTTAAATGGGCCCCAGAAAGCCTTGGTAAGAATATTGTTGCAGAAAGTAGAAAAAGTCTGGCTGACTTGCTTAAAATCCTACAAAATGATAATGTTACTGTTACTTGGAATTCCACAAGAAAATATGAAAAATATTAAGTGGCATTTGGATTGGAAAGGTCAGTTTATATTCCAGTCCCAAAGAAGGAAAATTCTAACAGTGCCCACATTGCTAAGCGGTTACACTTGATTCACACGCAAAAAGGTAATGCCCAAAACCCTGCAAGATGGACTCCTGCAAGCTACACAGGCACCAGAAATCAAATAGACAACATCAGCTGGGTAACAGAGAAAACAAGGGAGTTTCAGAAAAATATTTAGTTCTGTTTTATTGACTACTGTAATACCACTGACTGTGTGGGCTATAGCAAACTATAGCTAGTTCTTAGAAAAAACAAGTCACCTTACTTGCCTCCTGAGGAATCTGCATGCAAAACAGGAAACAATTAGAATTAAGTATGGAGTAGGTGACTGGTTCAAAACTGAGAATGAAATGAAACAAGATTGTATATTGTCACCCTTCTTTTTAATTTATATGCTGAATATTTTCATCATGCGAAGTGCTGGGTTAGACAAATCAGATGCTGTAATCAAAGCTGCTGGAGAAATATTAAAAACCTCAGGTATGAAGGTGATGCCACTGTGTTGATTGAAGGTATGGAAGATTTGAAGAGATTAATGAAGGTGAAAGTAGAAAGTGCAAAAAACCTGCCTTATTGTTCAGCATAAAAAATGTCATGTTGTTGCATCATTTCTCTATGAATAAATGGGGAAAAAGTGGAAGCAGATAGATTTTATTTTTCTTTATTGCATTTATTTATCCTTTGTTGACTGGGTTAGTCCCAAGAGGCTAGTAGCCACTTTTTCAGAGGAGAACCAAGGTGGTATTTACACTACTAGGGGAAATCTGGCCAGGGCAATGGGAAACTTCCTCTACTTATTCTTGTGAACAAAGTGAAATGTTTTGCCTGAAGACTTCCAGCTTCCATTCTGGGAACAGTAGTGGCCTGGAGAAACAGGGAGAGAACAGATGGAAGCACCTTTGATTCATGAAGACGTAAAGTTAAATGTAGAGAAGATGTCCTAGTCTTCAAAAAATGTTGATAAGGAAATGGGAAGAGAAGGAAAGGTGGCCAACCCTTCTACATGGGTACTAGTGTGTGAAATGGGAGCAAAAGCAGTTGAGCCTTTACAGGAGTAAGGAGGGAGCGGATTAATGCAAACAAAGGAAGGGATGGCAGTCGAGCCTTCTCTGAGGATGTTTTTCAGCAAAATTTATTTAGGGAAGAGGAAGGACAACACACAAATGTGTTGTCAGAACTCTCCAGTCGAAAGGGTTGTGGGATGAGTTATTTATGGATTTTAGTGGATGCATGCGATCCTGAAAGTGGCAGGGACATATCATGGGGAGATATTATGGACAGGATGCTGGAGGAGGAAGCAGATAATATACAGAAAAATGTAGCATCACAGAAGAAATTGTATGTAGAGGTGGTGAAAGTAAGAAGAGAAAAAGGAAAAGAAAACAATGAAGTGACAACAAAATAGAAGAAAAGTTTCACAGTGCAGATCTTCAGTAAAGAATATAGCAATAACCCACGCCTGGGTGTGGGTAATGCTGGATTTACCCACGGTTGGCATGGTTTGGTCCCGAGGGCGAAGCCCGAGGGACCAAACAAAGCCAACCATGGGTAAATTCAGCATTACCCACACCCAGAAGTGGGTTATTGCTATTATACCATGACATTATTTAAGAAAAGAAACTATTACTTTTCTTAAATAATGGCATAGTATAATGCCTGTTTACTGCCCTTCCGCAAGAAATGTCTGGCATCCGGCAGTTCTGATGTACTGCGCGCCGCGCAGTACATCAGAGTTGTGCAAAAGCAACGGAGAAAGCAAGATCTCCGTTGCTTTTTTTTTTACTGTTTTCGCTATGTTAAATGGGTTTAACATAGCAAGACAGTTTTAAAATAAGCAACGGAGATGTCCGTTGCTTATTTTAAAGCTGTCTCGCTATGTTAAACGCATTTAACATAGCGAGACAGTAGAGTTATACTAATGGAAAAAAGTCCGGGCGACCGGACCTTTTTCCATTAGTATAACTCGATTTACAATGTGCACGCTAGCCAATCAGCGTGCAGGTTTTGGGGGGGGTCATGGTATAATAAAGAGAAATGGTCAGATATAAGGTATGGGAGGAAGTAATAGTACCCCTTGAAACAAAAGTTTGAGAGGTTAAGAGCTTTTATTCATATAAACAAAGATACTTTTTGTGGCATTATTTTTGAGACTAGACACATCATGGAAAAATTCCTGGGGAATATGAAAAATAAAAAAACTGTGCTCCTTGGAGCTTTAGAACAGGTAAACACAGTGTGTGAGAGATATAGATACACAATGTCATTGGAGGCAAAGCTCTCGCATACACACATGAAAAATGCAAACCAGGTTGTTAGTGTTACAGGGAAATACCAAGGTCCATGCCCAAAGTGCCCATAGTATATTCAAATACAAAATAAGGAATGGAGGACAAAAAGCCTCAGACTCAGTATGGTTTAAAAGTTTAATTTTGATGCAAAATACAAGAAAGCGTTAAGAGCTTTCATCCCTAATAACAAGCAGGACTTCAGAACAGTCATTATTTTCTATAGTGCACCTATATAGCAACTTGATTACACAATTGATTAACAAACTGACTGAATTAAATTGCTTCAGCAATACAAAATAATAAATAATTATATGAAGACAATTGTATAAAAAACATGTTAAAACATTACCAATTTTAAATGTTACAACTTAGCTGCTGTTAATTTTAGCACAGTGTTTATAGAAATCATGGCATTTAAGCCTGTTAAAGTACTGATGTTTAATCTTAATTGTCACTTGAGCTCAGGGTACTCTAGTGTATCTTCAAAAGTCCCCCTCTCGGGTTTGGTAAAACCTGTTCCAAAGTAAAAAATAGGAACATTACATTGCTTACACACATTTGTTTATGTGTATACAGGGCATTACTTTCCTGTTGGGTTTTAATTTCATAACAGTGTTCATATATATATATATATATATATATATATATGTGTGTGTGTGTATATATATATATATATATATTTATATAGTTTAACTTCATAATCTCAAAATGCTGAAACCTCGAATTTCAGCATTTCAAAACCATGAAGCTGAAACTTCAGAATGCCGAAAGTGCATATGACCGAATTCAAATATCTGGAATCCGCGCTTATGCATTTCCGGTACGTTACGTGAAGTGTCTGTTTGGGATGGTGTTCGGAATGTCAGGTAAGTGAGTGTATGTGAGCATTTTTCTGACTTGTACGTTTGAGTTAGGTTAGGGAGGTGTATGTTGAGATGTGAGTGTTGGATGTGTTGGTGTTTTTGTGTGTGCGAGAGACTATAGAATGTCTGCGTGTGATTGTTATCTCGGAGTTGGTATATATAAGTAGGGGGGTGTGGGGGTGCAGGGGGGCTTGTCCCCCTGCATTTCTGTATTGTAGGTATGTGCCTGTGTGGTGTTTTGGTGTGTTTATTTGTATTGTGGTGTGGGTGTTGTGGTTTGTGTGGTGTGTGTTGTATGTTCATTGTACTGGTTTCGGCTTTGTAAGTGTCGGTGTTGTGATTGTTTTGGCTTCATGGTCTCGAAATGCTGAAATATGAGATTTCAGCATTTCGAGATTATGAAGTGAAACCATATATATATATATATATATATATATAAGTACTCTTTCCATTTTGCCAATGTAGAATGATTGTCAATAGTCACAAAATGCTATATATATCACTCCAGTAGTATTACAATCACAGTTCTTGTTCAACTTAAGTTCTTGGGGGATTGTTGTTAATTCTAATAACTGCCCCACAAATATATGTTTACATTGATGGCATGATCCTCATTTCAATATGCACTTATTTCTCTTAACAGTATTGTTTATTTCACCATAAGCATTTCCTCTTTCTAATTTCTCTTTTAGATTTCATCTGTCACTTAAAGCTAAAAAGAGGAGCTAATCCTAGCTTTGTACTAATGGTTATATCACTACGTTTAAGCTTCCAGTCATTCATAACTATATTTTAATGGCATTGGAGGTATTACCAAACTTAAGAGCCATAGTATTTTCATAATTGTTTTCTTTTGCAGTGTGTGTCACATCCTTATTTATTCCTCTACCTAAAATATGATAAAAATGTGTCTTTTTAAAAACACTTCCTTTTTAATTTCTTCAAGAAAAGTAGGTGGATATCCTCTGTTGAGAAACAAATCTACCAACTTATTAATTTCCATTAAAAAACATGCATTGTCAAATACAATTCTAAATATTCCCTCTCACCATCTGGCCTTTCACTAAACTCTTTTTTTTTTTTGAAAGGAGGATGATTGCTGGAATACTGTAAAAGTCGGAGAAGGTCAGCTTTCTGTATAACCTTGATTTAAAATTGCGAGTTTCAAGATCTTTATATAATTTCACCTCTTGGTAGTTAATAACTAACTGAATATGTAAATGCAAACCTTAGAAAATCAGTTGTGGAATTTAGGGATACATCACATTTCTAAATTATGAATGCATCATCCAGGAAGTGTACATAGGTGACCACTTCATTTGTATATTGGCAGCTAAATATTAATTGCTCCCCAAACCATAATACAATACTCTGGTGTAAAGGGGCACAAGCCACCCCTATTGCTACACCAGTCCTTTGCTTGTAGTATTCTTCCTCAAAATAGAAAAAAATATTCTCAAACATTATTTCCATAAGTTCAGCTAGCATGTTGACCTCTGTATTTTTCAGGGACTTACACTGCAAACAAGCCTCTTGAAACCAATCAATGCCTATATAGTGGGGTATACATGCAAATAACTCCTAACATCAATTGTGACTAATAAGTCATTGTGGTAAAACACATATTTTATGTGTTCTAAAAAAATCCCATGAATCCTTGAGAAAATATGGAAAGTTGCTTAAAAAATGTTTCAATGTTCCATCAGTATAAACTACTAGGAGGGTGGCTTTTTGATCCTAAGGCAAATACTATAGGTCATAGAGAAGGATCATGAATATTCTTGGGTATTTTGGGTATCCTGAAAATGGCTGGAACTCTGGCTGCTCACTCAAAATGGCACTGTTGCTTGCACGTACTCAGTAGTTATATGCATATGCTGACTCACTGGAAAGCTTCTTAAAGGTGTATCACACACTCTGATCTACATACTTCCTCTTTACTGAACTGCCTCATATAAACAATAATATTTGAATAGGCATGCAATTATACAGACACTAATAAAGAAAAACAATGGTCATGTCCAGGTTTCTGTGTATCTGGAACTAGGTTTCTAGATGTGACCTGATCTTGTGACATAATAGTTTGAACTGGGTTTAGCAACAGGCACAGTCATTTGGGAATATTCTGCATGAGGACTCTTGGGGATTTTCTCAGGAACAGGGATTACTGACGGAATGTCCTCTGCAACAGGAACACTGGAAAAGTTACTCTGAAAACCTATGAAAACTAGAGTCTTTTGTCACAGGCAAGATGCTACAACACTGGTTCAGACACTGGTAACAAATGCTTCTAATGTCATCTGAATTACACTCCTTATGATTCTACAGTGTATGATTTTGGCTCTTGATAGAAACGTTTCATAAATCCAATGTAATCAAAATCTTTTGATGTCTGCATCCTGACCATCTCCCCTTTTTTCAATGAACTGACCAATTTGCTGGTTTTGTCATAGTAAGGGTTCTAGGACAAATGCTTCTTCAACAGTTGGGCTTTTACTGCTTTGTTGTCCTTAGCACTTGGAACCAATAAATTACTGCTGATTGGTAATATGGTTCTGGTTTGTCTCAATATAAGTCTGTGGGCAGGTATTGGAAGTTAGGTTGGGAAGTAAGTCAATCTCAAACCAATTTGAGTAAGAGTCTGCCAACACCAAATAATGTTGACCATTCCACTCGGATATCTATGGCTACTGTTGACCAATGTAGTTCAGGAATCTGGCTTAACTGAAGTGGTTCTTTTTGTTGATGCAGCTGTGTACTATTACATACTGAACAAGATGAAAGTACTTCTCAATATCTCGACATAGAAGGCCAAAATACTAGACCTCTCACCCTTCTTTTAGTAGAATCAGTTCCTGGGTGGCCATGATGCAAGATCCTAATATACCCTTGTTGCAAAGATTTTGGAACAATCACTTTGGGACCTTTCATGATGATACCTTTGTCTGACAAAAATCTCATATCTGTATGGAAAATAAGGTTGCACTTCTGCTGGTAAACAAAATTGTTTTGAAGGCCATCCCTGACTGACAGAGGTTTAGCTTTTGGAGAATTGAATCTGAAGCTGTGTGCATTCTGAGCTCATCGAGACATGTGGAAGAAAAATTTCTCACTTCCATTATTTCAAAATCAAGTTGCTCATTGTTATGTTGTTCTGTGTTTTTTCTGGTCTATCTAGATAAGGTATCAGCAAGATAAAGAAGTTTGCTTTTGGTGTAAACAAGACTGAAATTTTACTTTTGCAATTTGAGCGTCATGTGTTGCAATCTGGCAGGAGCTGTATGCATAGGCTTTCTCAAAATAGTTATAGTGATTGGGGTTCAGTTTCAATCTGGATAGGTCGACCATAAATATATTCATGGAACTTCGAACATGCAAACACAATTCCTAAGAGCTTTCTCAATCTGGGCATATTGCATCTCAGTTTGGGTAAGAGGTCTCAATGCATAGACTGCTTGTCTACCCTCTTGAAGAGTGATTGCACTTAGACCAAATTTAGAAGTATCACAAAATATCAGCATACTCAGAAATAACAATTTGGGTGAAATTTGAACTGTTTTCATTCAGGCTTACATGCTGGACTTCTTTATTAAGTGAAAGCAGTCCCATTTTCAAACTGTCTCTGAGGCCTAATAATGACTGCACATATCTCTCTTGACTATGAAAAATGGCAAGTTATAGCTGTTCCCAGCAGAGTAACATGAAAGCACTACTGAGCTTTTGGTTTAAATCTCTTCACCATTGTAAGCAACAAGCTTCACACACTTTGTCAAATCAGGTTCTTATGCAGCTTTTACTCTAGCAAATGTTTCTGCTGACATAACATTGCACTTTGAGCCAGTATCCGCTTTGAGCTCTACGGGACTGTCATTACTCCAAACAGTACAAAAAATCTCATTCCTTGCCTGCAAATCTACTGCATTGATTGTTTCATCAAGCAGAGAAACACCATCAACATAAAAAGTAGGGTTGCAGCTCTCTAATTGATCAACTTGTCTCTTGGAGTGCCCTCTTTTAATAAAAGAATGTGCCCTATTTGAGTTACAAAATCTTTTGAAGTGATTCTACTTATTGCACGAATGGCACTACTGACCAAAATATAAGCACTTTTCACTTTTGGGTTCATGATTACCAACACAATTACAACAGTTGACTATGAAGCTGGGTGGGGGCACATGTTTTGACTTTGCTGACTCACCTTTATGCTTCAGTGAGCATATTCTGGAATTTTCTGGAAAGACTCCAGGTTTCCCAGGGACTGTTAAAGGACCTGCAGTAGCTGCCATGTGCTTGGGCCAGTTTCTTTTAACCAAGTGCTGCATACTATCAACATGAGTTTTGTCACTGTGCCTTCTACAACTATTCTCATTTGTAAACATACTTGTGTGCTTTTCTGTAAGGTCGTATATCTGACAAATCTCAACGGCTTTATTCAAAGTTAAATCACTGTCTGGAAGCAAAGTCTTTCTCACTGTGTCATTATTAATACCACACACAAACTTGTCTTTTATCAACTCATCTCTCAAATCACCAAATCTCCAAGTTTTAGCTTTGAGAAACAAGGCTGTTGTATATGCTGCAAAGGTTTCACCAAGCTTTTGATCCCGTGTGTAAAATAATTGCCTTTCCATCGTAATATTTGTTTGGAGGTTACACATTTCTCTAAATTTACATTTTAAGCACTCTCTGTCCTCCCTTGTTTCTGCCAGTACCACTATATGGCGGTATTCCCCCTCCCCTGCAAACACAGCAGCTGCATACACAAATGAACACATTCTTTCAATGGCCTCTGAACAGCGAAATTAAGCAGAATAAATGCCTTTGTACATGTGTCCTTGTCAGAAAAAAGCAGCCTGTATAAAAATATGATACTCCTGCTCAAACACTTTCCAGTTTTCTACAATATTTTGATCAAACACAAGTGGTGCAGGTTTGTGAAAGCCTTCTGCCATGCCCACAAAGTATAGTAAAACACAATGCAAAATGGTCCTTGTAATTATATGTGAACATTCACACACACAAGTCTGGAAGCAAAGTCTTTCTCACTGTGTCATTATTAATACCACACACAAACTTGTCTTTTATCAACTCATCTCTCAAATCACCAAATCTCCAAGTTTTAGCTTTGAGAAACAAGGCTGTTGTATATGCTGCAAAGGTTTCACCAAGCTTTTGATCCCGTGTGTAAAATAATTGCCTTTCCATCGTAATATTTGTTTGGAGGTTACACATTTCTCTAAATTTACATTTTAAGCATTCTCTGTCCTCCCTTGTTTCTGCCAGTACCACTATATGGCGGTATTCCCCCTCCCCTGCAAACACAGCAGCTGCATACACAAATGAACGCACTCTTTCAATGGCCTCTGAACAGCGAAATTAAGCAGAATAAATGCCTTTGTACATGTGTCCTTGTCAGAAAAAAGCAGCCTGTATAAAAATATGATACTCCTGCTCAAACACTTTCCAGTTTTCTACAATATTTTGATCAAACACAAGTGGTGCAGGTTTGTGAAAGCCTGCTGCCATGCCCACAAAGTATAGTAAAACACAATGCAAAATGGTCCTTGTAATTATATGTGAACATTCACACACACAAGGTGCTTGTAATAATAATCAAATGCACAATAAGCTCTTCAAAATACTGTACTCTATGAAATATGCCTTGAAACAACTGTATTTTGTGAAATACTCTCTGAAATTATTGTACTTTGCAAAATAGCTGCACTGTAATACTGCACACACTTGCAAGCACTTTGCAAACTTCGGATACTTTGAATAGCTTTAGGTAATAAGAGAAAGTAGCAGATAGCATAAAATATGGTCGTTTTCACTTTTTTGTACATTTTATGTGATTCAGATATTGTTTCAAACATTTTTTGTAATTATTTTGAATACTTTTAGCAATATTTGGATATTTTGTGGAATAAGAAATTCGTTTTGAGTGTGCTGAGTGCTTCATTTTATATTTATAACAAAAGAAATCATTTAAGCAAGTTTTAGTACCTGGAATTTGTTTCTGACCTGTTTTGTGAGTCGTTTGAGCAGTAGGGATGATCCACTCCTATATATTCCTCCATCTTTAACTAGTTGCCTCATGGCTGTAACTCGCTCTTCTTATGTGCATTAAGAATACATTTGAAGCTTGGGTGTTCATTTAAGTAATTTCTTGTATACAAACACATCCGGGTGGATAGCAGGAACATTGAACTTAAAGTGATCTAACTATCTAACTGACTGACTGAATACATACTTGCATGCTGTCACTCTGGCTGCTCACTCAAAATGGCACAGCTGCTTGCACGTGCTCAGTACTTATATGCTGACTCAGTGGAAAGCTTCTTAAATGTATAGCGCACACACTGCTCTACAAAAAAACACTCCACCCCCCTTATCAGGCTTCATAATTTTTAAATCACATATTTTTGTTCATTCATTGTAGCAATTTCTTCTTTTGTAAGATTAGTACCCATTGAACACCTTGGCAAACTAATTTCCTTATATTGTGTTCACACACTTTTTCAAAAAAGGATAAGGTGGGATGCAAGGGGAGATTGTATGTACTCTTTCTGGTAAATTTAGACCCATGGCTAGTGGTGTTAGTGTGTTCATTAAATAGTATGAAATTTAGTTTATGATCATAAAGCTTTAAATCCTTCAATACAGCTATTATATCAAATTTAAACTTTGGTACAAATGTGAATCCTTTGCTAAACAATCTTAGATGTGTTTCACAAATAGCTTCATGGCTAATATTAAAAATCTTAAAACCATTAAATTTATGTAAATTGGTCAAAACTTTCTTGAAAGTTGCTTAAAGCAGTAGCAACTTTATTTAATGTTTCTGTCTCCTCTGATAATTGTGCTAGGATGACACCATGTAATGGTGGCTCTGATTCTCTCTCGGTAGTTCCTGCATGTATTCTTCCCTCTCTGCGCTATCCTCTCAGAACATCTGAGGGGAGAGAACTGTATAGGGTTTAAAAATATATCCATCTATAATGTTGGTGTCAATATTAACACTCTGATAATTACTATTTTGGTAGGACTGATTAATCCTACTAACACTTGTGGAATCTGCAGATGTTGATTGTTTAAAATTTGTATAAATATTAAACTCTTAAACCATATTAATCCTGAGGCTTTTTTGCCCCCCATTCCTTACTTTGTATTTGAATATACTACGTGCACTTTGGGCATGGACCTTGGTACTTCCCTGGTTCTAGTTTTAACACTGATGTTTGTCTCCTGTTTTATGTGGTTGGTTGTTAGCATTACACCCAATACACTCACTACCAGCACTAAAGAACAAACACATAGATCCACATATGTGAAAATACTCACTTGTAATCTACTCAAACCTCCAAGACATCTTAAAAGCATCTCCCTGCACACACTCAAAAAAGGCAGCACCTCACATAACAGATAACTGAAAATTATAGTAGCCTGATTCCAAGCCCATAAGGCAACACACTGCACAGCGAAACACTCTAGTTATTGGGGGATTCCATTGTAAGACATACTGATGTCCCCCTTACCAGGCTAAACAAGGAGAAGATCTCAGTGAGCTGTCTGTATAGAGCCAGGATCCGCCAGATCATTCATGCACTTAAGTCTTTAAACTACAAGTACCAGTATGACACAGTCATAGTCCACATAGACATAAACAACTTAAGATGTACCTCACTGGACTATATGAAGAGAAACATGATGGATCTCTCTGAATATGTGTCCCAAGCAAGTATGAATCTAGCCGTGAGTAGCATCTTACCTTCACCAATGCTGATGCCACAGTACTAGTAAAAAAAAAAATGATTGACTTCAACAGTTGGCTTAGTATCTGGTGTCACAACAAGGGGATCCAATATTTGTCAGCCTGGGGAGATGTGATCAACAAACCACAATGCTTTGCCAGAGATGATTTGCACTTATCACCACTTGCCTTCTGGATACTTGCAAAAACTTTATCAATTCCCATAGTGCCTTTTTTAGGATACTTGCAAAAACTTTATCAATTCCCATAGTGCCTTTTTAGGTCATGCCAATTTGTTAAACCCTCCAACATAACAAAATCACTCATGACTACCTAAAGGTACTGCTGCTTGGTAGTAGGAGTTTAAATAAAAAAACTGCACTCGCTGGAAGCACTCCTCACCCTGAAGAATGCAGATATATGTGCAGTAACAGAAACATGGTTCAAAACCATCGAAAGCACTGTGGCTATCAAAGGCTGCAATGCCTTTCATACATTTCAATCGCCCACGGCTCAGGATAAAACCAAGTGGGGAGGTGTTATAGTGTTCATAAAAGACAAGTACACAGCTAGACTGGTTCAACAACATGACTAGCTTCAGCTTCAAAATGCCCAACTAACCATAGGTGCAACCCCCTATCACATTCTTGCTAGCTACATATCCCCTAACATAAGTCTGGAAAACCAGACCTCCTACCCAAATCTACTGGAATCTCTTAACATTCAGCCTAACCACCGTACTTATGGGTTACTTCAACTACCCCTCCATACACTGGGAGGGTTCTATGTCACTTTATCGAAGATTCACTGCTGCTAACCACTGTTCATCAAAACAAATACAGCGAACGTTCACTTCAACAAATGACTTACCCAAGGAATGGAATGAGTTGGTCATCATCAGAAATTTGCCTTTTTCCCCACTGTAGTGCAATCTCAGAGTTGTTGTATATAGTTTGAGGGGAGTGGGATTCTGTGCTGTGTGTGATGGTCGAAATGCTGGGCAACTCGTTCCTTTCTCTGGGTATGTCATTTGCTGAAGTGAACGTTAGTTAAAGTAAACATTCACAGTATTTGGTTCAATGAACAGTAGTTCATGGTAGTGTACCTTCAATAAAACAATATAGACCCCACTGGGAGACTTATATGACCCATAATTCTCTTCCTCAGAGGTTTCTGGATTTTGTCAGTGCAAACACCCTGGAACAACTAGTTAGCTCAACAACTAAAGGTACAAATATCCTAGACTGGTATTCACGAACATGGGGTGAATGCTACTCCTTCCCATGCATTAACTCCTCCCTGGTAAGATCTAACCACAAAATAATCTCCGTTATTATTAAAACTAACCTAGAACCCCCATCAAACTCCAAACCTGTTAAGAACTTTGCTAACTAATTGACAGCTTATTAAACTTCCAAGCCCCTCTGAACCCAGATGACATTGAGGTCTATTCTGAGTTGTACACAAAAGCACAGTACAACCACATTCATAGCTGCATGGAGGAGGCAGTACCTGTCTGAGTCAAACCTATGATTACTGGCAAAAATAAATCAACCTGGTGGACCTCTAGCATAAATATTCAACAAAAGGAAAAAATGTTCTCCAAAGCCAAGAAGAAACAGACGAAACAATGAAAAAAAAGACACTCACTAGTCTAAACAAATTAGACTGCTGGTCAAATATGCCAGTGCAAACTATGAGGCAAAAACTGCCATGTGAAAGAATGCCATAAGGCTTTTTTAATTATGTTCATAACCTCAGGGAAAATACTCAGCAATCTACCATGTTAATCATGAATGACAACAAGTACACCCAGCCTGAAACTATAGCAAACCTGCTGGCTGCCAAGTTCATTTCAACCCCCCCTATCACTTTCTACCACACCCAAAGAAATAACTGCAACCATCCACCTACTGGTCATTATGAAAGTACAGATCCTGACTGTGCTTGCCAAAAACACAGTTTCCATGGGTCCCAACAACATTCCAGAAGGCTTCTTAAATAGCTTAAAAGAGAATTTATCAGGGCCACTAGAAACCCTCTTTAACCACAGCCTCAGGATGGCTTTGATCCAGTGGAATGGAGGACTTCAACAGTCGCCCCTCTGCACAGGGAGGATCCATCGACTCACCCAGGGAACTACAGACCCATAAGCTTGACAAGTCTTATCTGCAAGGCCATGGAGAGAATTATCATGGATCTGATCAATAATGACATAGGAATACTCCAAAAACTAGAACAGACCCAGTTTGGCTTTGTCAAGGGGATGTCTTGCCTGCTCAATCTGGTGGACTTCCTCAAAAAAGTGACCGGGGCTAATGAAGAGGATAAAATGGTACACATCACTTCTCTGGACCTGACCAAAGCTTTTGACATAACCCCCCAATCAATGATCCCAGTCAATGATCATAGCTAAACTTACTGAATTAGGCATAAACCCCTACATCGTCAGATGGATAGCTAGCTGACTCACTGACAGGACACGTCGTCTGGATAGGTGAATCCACTTTCAATAAGAAACCTGTCACTAATGGTGTCCCAAAGAATTCAGTGTTAGGACCCTTCCTGTTTGGTATATACTTCTTGGAAGTGAAGGCTAATGTTGGGGGTCTCGGGCTCATCAGGATTGCTGACAACTGTATGCTGGGAGCAGTCAGTGAATCGCCAAATGATGTTGACATCCTACAAACAGGCCTAAAAATGACAAAGAACTGGTGCCAAAACCATGGTCTAAGACTAAATGTTAAAAAATGCATAATCATACCCTTCAGTAAATCAGATATCCCTGCAAAGTATAATATTGATATTACACACCTAAAAGTAGACCCAATGGTAGGGGACCTAGGGACACAGATAGATAGTAACCTAAACTTTGACCACCAGGTAGCTACATTAGTGAATCAGTGAGGAAATCCTTCTGTGTGGCTCAGCTTATAAGTAAAAGCATGGCATCAAGACCATAGGAAGTCAGACTGCCATTATACTCAGCCCTCATCAGGCCCACGATGGAGTACAATGCTGTATTCTGCATGTACCTAACCAGATACCTAACCAGGCACTTAACCAATTGGAGTGGCCTGAGAGGTTTCTCAGTAAAAAAAATATACAAAGTGTAAGACACATGTCATATGCAGACCAACTAAATGCCCTATCCTTTTATTCTGTCTCATACTGTTTATTGAGAGATGTCTCATATCATTTATTGAGAGGGGACTTATGCTTGAGCTACAGGGCATTCTCTGATTCAGCCCTGATGAAAATGTTACATATTCACAAGAAAAATTATACAAGGGTTACATGATTCATGGACCTGAACCTTCTCTGTGACTCTAAAAGAACTTGCTGGAGAGAGAGATTCATATCCCAAAGGCTACCTCATATACGGAATAAACTTTCCATCTTTGTAAAACAAAGTCCGTCCCTCACTCTTTTAGGTTCATAGGTTCATAGGTTCATACTAGGCTATCTGCCCAAGGGCATTTATAAGCCTAGCCCATATTAAGCTTAGCCAATTTAAAAAGAATTTGGATAAATGGATGGGGAACTGTAAATTCACTCCTGGAGCACTGCCCATGTCCCTTATAGACAGAGGTAGTCTGTAAAATGACTCGGGGCTCCAGCACCCAAAGACCCACCGCCCTGATACTACCCCATCCCATATCTGGAGAATTAAGATATAATATTGTCATATTCTAGCCATTATTGGCTAGGCTCTTGTGCCATTAGCCTAGTAATCACCTATAAACCTATAAAGCATTCTACAGAGAAAAGAAGACTATATATATTCAGTTCAGAACTGAAGTTGCAAAATAGACTTTAAAAAGACATTTAAGTAAAATATGTAAAGATATTTTGGGTCTTCCGCGGTGGTACAGTGGTAGCGTTGTTACCTCACAGCGAGAGGTTCGATTCTCGGCTGGGCTTGGGAGTGCCTTCTGTGTGGAGTCTGCATGTCCTCCCCACAGTTAGGTAGCATTCGAAAGACATGTGTGCGTAAATGGGCATGCCTTCATTTAAGGTTGGGCGTCAAGCTGGCACCTCGGCGTTTCGTAAAAAAATCTACTGCCAATCATTAGCGGACCGGAGTTCTGCTGTGGCGACCCCTTACCAGGAAAAAGCCAAAAGACAAACAACAACATGTAAAGATATTTTGGACATTTCAAAAGTATATGATAAACAGAGGTTTATGGACTATCGAATAGGATTGTAATGTGGTTTTGAAGATGGAAAATGAAAATATTGTGCACATTCCTAATGTTTATAAATGTTGAATGGGGATAAGGGTATGGATAAATACTAGTAACAACCAAAAACTTGTTTTTACTGTGGAAAAACAGACCATTTGATTAGCAACTGTAACAAAAGTAAATGTTATATTTGTAGGGAAAAAGAACATTATTCACGTGAGTTGAAATGTTAACTAGTAAATCACTGGAACCACCACGAATGAAGAAAAACAGACAATTTATTGGAGAGAAGAACAAGCGCTTTCACGCACTTAACTAGTGCGCTTCATCAGGTTACATTAAACAGAGTTAATCCTTGTCCTTATATATAGGGCACACACCCTAATTAGCAAGTAATTTAAACAATCAAGCAAATTAAGGCACATTAGCAAAACTCATCATGATTTAAAGTAGTCGTAGTGTAAATGCTTCCTCTAATTATAACAAGTTTAGTCAAGAAATAAAAATGTAAATATATTTACTTAGCATTAAAAACCACACTTTCTCATAATAAGAATGATTAAAAACGCCTCTACATCCATAAATTAATCAAAATAAATAAAAACATCATCAGGAACTAATCAGCATGGACCCCTCAATTTATATCCACCATATTTATACTCATTCAAATGACCACAAGTATAATTTATGAGATGCATAATATGCATATGCAAAATAAATCATATTGATAAAATGAACATGTGGAGAAAATGGATATACATGGAGAAAATAGTGTACTTGAATCTATTGGAATAGAAAAAGAGAAGAGAAGGGGAAGTGCAGAAGAGAAAAAGGAGAAAAGGAATGGGAAAGGGAAAGGGAAGAAGGGAAGAGGGGTGGGGGGAGGAAGAAGTGTGTGGGGGGAGGTATGTGTGGAGTAGGAAAAAGGGAGGAGAGGGAAGAGGGGAGGAAGGAGGGGAAGGGAAGGGAAAGGGGAAAGGCGGGGAAAGGAGGGGGAAGAGGGGGAGGAAGGAGGGGAAGGGAAAGGGGAAAGGCAGGGAAAGGAGAGGGGAGGGGAGAGGGGAAGGGGAGTTGAGATATGGAGGGAAGGGAAGAAAAGAAAAGGAAGGAAAAAATGGGAATGGAGGGAAGGAAGGATGGAAAAAAGGAAAGAGGGCTGGGAAATAAAAGGAGGGGGGGAAGGGGGGAGAGGGGGGGGAGAGGAAGGGAAAAGAAGGACCGGAAGAATCAGGAAAAAAGCAGGGGTGTCTAATTGGGGAAAGAAAGGGTGGAGGGAAAGACAACCATGATCAGAAAATATGCAAATACATCTGGTATCAAAACTGGAAACATGAGGCAATAATAAGTAGTAAATTAATATTAAAAGTAATATAAATGTAAACCAACAGTTGTTATTCATAAAAGTGCAGGTCTGATACTAAGGGCCGAATTCAAGCCAGGTTCTATATGGGCCCTAAGAATTAGGATCCACTTTAGTTCATTCAATTCAAGGGCTCCTACTACATCCCCTTCCCTTCTATTAGGATATAAAATCTGTAAGACTCTAAATTTAAAGACATGAGCCGGAAATAATTGACAGTGTCTGGCCAGTACATTGTTAGTATTTGCTTTTCTTATGTCATATACATGGTTATAAACGCGGTCCTTAAGTCTACGTGTGGTCATTCCCACGTAGTAGGCTTCGCAACCTTCACACGTGGCCAAATAAATGACATTTGTTGTGTCACAAGTAGCATAAAATTTCGGTTCAAATACCATACCTAACTCCATATGCTCAAACCTCTGAACAACTGAAATAAACTTACAAATGCAACATTTCCTGCAGGGAAAAGTACCCTGTCTAAATCTCATCCTAATGTCAAGGGGTTCAATTTTCACCTTCTCCCTGCATAACAATCTTTTCAGATTTAAGCAATTACTGTGCCTAAAACTTGGTCTCTCCCCTACTATTTTTGATAAATCTCTGTTCATACTAAGCAGTTTCCAGTTCTTGCAAATAATATCCTTTATATGGCTTATATCATTGGTGTATCTAAGATCGTATTGGACTTTACTTTTGGTAATTCCGGAACAGTTAACGGAAAACCATTTCTTTGAAACTGCTCCGTGAATGGGGGTAATATTATTTCTATAACTCATTATTAGTTGGGATGGATATCCCCTATCCACAAAACATTTCGCCTGAAAATCCAAGTGACAATTCCCATCATCAACATTATTACAAAGTCTAACAACCCTTGACATTTGGTTTTTAACCACGTTGGGAAAAATATGTCTTGGATGCATACTCTCATAATGGAGTATGCCATTCCTCCAACACGGTTTTCTATATAGAGAGGTTGTAATCTCATTCGAAGTATTCTTAATAATGGTGATATCAAGATAATTCACCTTAGTAAAAGAATATTCAAATGTAAATTCCAGGAACGTCGTGGTTGATCCCATGTAGTCTACAAAATCACTTAGTGATTCAATGCTACCATTCCAAAAAAGGAGGATATCATCCACAAAACGCCTGTATAGAATGGCATTAGCTCTAAATCTCTCATCATTGAAAATATACATTTTTTCCCATTGATATATTACTAGGTTAGCATAGGCATTGGCACAGGGGGTGCCCATGGCTACCCCCCCATGTTTGCCTATACATCCTATCTTGAAACAGAAAAATATTATTACTCAATGTTAGATCCAGGAGAGTACAGATTGTCAGCTGGTCATTATTGTTCAAACTGTCGAATTCAGTTAAACAACTCCTGACTGCATCAATACCAAATTCGTTAGGTATGCTAGTAAACAAGCTCTTTATGTCTAACGTAACCATCAGGGTATCAGACCTTAAGTTTTCAAGCAAAGAAGTATCTTTCAGATCTTCCAATAAATTAAAGGAATTCTTTGGCTAACATTAAAGATTGAAAAAAAAACTAATTTCATGAACTTTAATTATACTCTGACTTAGTAGTGGTGTCCATTCCCATCATGTTATTAGAAACCCAAAAGATTTGGAGAAATTAAAGAGAAAATATATTGTCAAAAGACCAATCTCCACCTCCACTGTTGCAAATAATACATATATAAATTCCTGCAGCAATGATCCTGTTATTCATGCATCTTTAGTTAAGGTAAATATTTTACACAGCTGTACTTCTATTTTTCTTACACAGACATATTGCATAAAACACAAATGTTTCACTATTTATTTATATGTATCTCTACATATTTATAGACTAGGTGTAGCAATTTCAATGAGCAATGCTACTTTTGTCTTTTTTTAATGGACTACTACATTTGATTTTCTCTCAGCTATTTATTAAATTGTTGGTAATGGGTGACCCAGCGAGATGTACACTTCATCATTATCTGTAATGCTTTATGGCTCATTTTCCAATACTTCTCAGCTATTTCAGTATTGTAATGTTTGCAGAATCCCCAGTGAAACAATCTTGCCACATGATTGCACCTTTCAGTGCACAGGCCCTCTGCCATGCATGTATCTCACCCAGCAACAAGAAGTGCAACTGTTTCCAATTATTTTTTTACAGAACATACATTTATCTGTTTCTCCCACATGTTCAGTGGACTTTGTAAACCAACATGTACATAGTCCACCATCTTGGGGTGCCATTATTAACCTTTCATCCTTTAGTTTAAACTCACCTGTCCTTAGCCATTCTTGCATCAAATCCTGATCAACATGAGGTTGTTCCAGAAGATCTTTATACTTACCACTATATTTATGGCTTTTCCACATTTCTTTCCTTCTCATCTGATCCTTCTGCTTGTATTATTTATTTATTTTTTTGGCACACACAGTTGCTGTCTGATTTTTGTCTAATTCTGGTTTGATTTTCATTCCTGCATGCCACCTGAATGTTTCTGCTAAACTAAGCAGAGAGGTCATCTTAGACATCCTCTCCTCATGTAGTAAAACTTTCACTGTGTTTGGATCTAATGAGGACAGTAAATGGTATGAAGTCCCACAATTGCAAATCTACACATGTAATCAGTTTTGAGGAGACCCATTTGGAATACACTGATTTTATGTATCATGTGATAAGCACAAAGCATTTGTCTTGTTTTTTTTTCTGTGAACTGATCTGAAACCTTGTTGGGGGCAGTCAGTCACACCAAAAATGTAAGTTAAAACAGTAAGTGCAAATTAGTTTATAGTTTGGACTTTGTTCCTAGATGTCTTCTGAAGTATTCTTTATTGAGTTTTATTTGCATTTGTTCATGTTTTAATGTGAATCCTTCATTATTTCTCAAATATATATACACTCCTTCCTGCTCGATTTCCTTATATGACATTCCTGACCTAGATTGATATTTTCTTGATACTGCAACTTTCCTGCTTTAAATGTTGCTTTTGCACATTTATCAAGACTAAATGTCATTCTTATATAATCTAAGAGAGTTTTAACCACTTGCAGTTGTTATTTCAACTCCTCATCTGATTAACTATACAGTTATAAATCATCCACAAAAAGTACATGAGAAATCTTTAAGCAAGTTTTGTTTTCTGGGTGCCAAATTTTAATCAAGACTGAGTCTGATAAGTAAACAGCTTAATGAGTTAAGAGCAAGACAAAACAAAAGTGGTGACAAAGAATCGCCTTGGAATACCCCTTTTGAAGTTTTTATCCCCAGGATAATAATTTTCCCTTGGTCATAGTTTAATTGCAAAGTGGACTGACACTGTTTCATGGTCACTCCAATTCAATTGATCAATTTAGGGTGTATCTTGTACATCTGTAAGCATCTTTTTATCCACGAAAGTAGGATGTAGTCAATTTTTTTTTGTAATCTATCCATGCCATACTTACATTCTTCCCTTTTTATAATTCTCCATTATGACTTTATCAACAACTGATCCCTTGTTCCCAAAAGACTGCTTTTGTTACCCTTTTGTTCTGTTGCCATGATTGAGTTTTCTTCTTAATGACTGTAAACTCTGTCTACATCAGTTCTAGTATGTAGTTTGTACATCATTGGAAGGCAAGTTATTAGTCTACATATTTTAGGATGGCTTATAGGTTCACTCTTAAGGACAAGTAACATTTTTCCATTTGTTAACCAGGTTGGTATCTGTTCAAGATGTGTGTGTAAGTAGTCCTTACTCAGGGCTAAATCTTTGTGTAAAGATAGCAATGCTTTTAGACAGAAGTTAGATACTGCATCTGTGCCTGGGGGTTTCCCACTTAACAGCTTTTCTTAATTTT